>NC_142952.1:10600062-10617562 GCF_046866305.1 Octopus bimaculoides
TGTTCCAAGACAGATGAACTGTACAGTATAGCAAAAGGCGATGAGGTCTTCTCTTGAAATGCATTATTTTTACCTCTATGGTCAAGATCATGAACTAGAGCTGCAATTAATAAGCAAATCTGCTCTAATTCTGTGAAATATAATTGCATGTGACCAGTAGTCAATATACTAAACATCGCCTGCATAACATTAACAGCATGACCCCAATTATGGTAAACGTTCAGACGATAATTCTTCCTTGCGGTTAAAATAAACCTGTATAAAATATCAATTGGTAAATCTAATACGATTAACACATTTTTTTCAAGTAACATCCGAACACACAAATGAACAGTTTCATCCGCTGTAAATGCAGATTCATCGAAGGCATAGGAATATATATTGTACTCTTCAGATGATCGTGGCACTACTTTTAAGAAAGGTTCAATAAGTTTTCGGTCGCATGTAGTATGATATGCAAGTAACTCGTTCAAGGCTTCTCGCTGTGTTAACACCCTAACAGAACGTTCATATAAGCGACAATTATGAATACTAATTCCACAAATCAATGAAAACGTCTCCATTAGATTGATGTCTCTTTGGTCGAAAACATCTTTGGAATGTCTCACAAATATTATGCAACCGACTACCTTACTTATAGCATTTGTTATTGTCATACACAGTAACCAACTGCCAACATCACCTTCAACAGTGATTAAATTTTCTGTTGATTCACTTTGTAATCGAATTATATCGATTATATTGATACTTTTTAAATTTTGGTCAATTGGTGTTATATATTGCGGATCTAACGGAACTTCCTCCACTTCTTCTTCATCTTTTAATAACTGGAAAACTGTAGACGATTTCGTCGGAGAGGCCGCATCCACTCTGTTTTCTGTCAAATAAACACAAATCTTGCTACAGTTTAACATATCCATGGCATGTCGAAGAATTTCTGATATAAGCTTTCGAAAATTGGTTTGCTCTTTCAGAACAAATTTGGCAAGTTTTAGCAGTAACTGATGGCGTTTAAATTCCACTTGTGATATTTCTAACAACCGTTCATTGATTATACTGATTCCGCAAAACGACAAAAAGTTCAGAAATATATTTTCATCATCCGAATCGAAATAACGATTATGTTTCTTATTCAATGCTTGAGCTACACCGATTACGACGCCATCTCTATCCGTAATTGGTACAGATAGAATACTTTGGGTACAGAAGCCCGTTGTTTTATCAATCTCATCTGAAAAACGTTCGTCTTTGTAGGCATCTTTAATATTCAAGAGACGACTGTTTTCAGCTACATATCCGACAATTCCTTTCCCGAGAGGAATGCGAATGGCATTTTCTTCTGTGTGAATTGTATCCTCCATAACCGAGGTGGCTGTAACGTCAAAGAGTTTGGAAACTAAGTGTAGCTTTTTAGCAGTTCCACGTAACAGAAATAGGCTCGCTCTCTCACAATCGAGGATGATACAAGCATTTTGAAGAATTTTATGACACTGTTTGTCGACATTGATTTCGAAAACAGTGTCTTTTACAAACTCTCTGTATATTTTATTCTCTGTTACTACTTCAGTATATCCTCTTGATTTTAATTTCACCTCGTGTAAAACTGCTTCACTTGAAGTTGCAACATAACCGGTCGCATCCGGTACTTTCAACGTGTCTTTAATGTTTTCCTTTCTGACGTCCTCTAAAGAATGCCGAGATTGCCATTTGCGAACGAAATCTGGATTATTCTGTAAGAAATTTTCAACCTCATCTTGCTGTAAATCATCCATCATTTGCTGGTGTAGTATCGAAATCGAAACCAATTATATTTTTGTTGATGCTGATAATGATGAAGATATTGACCATATTTGTCTTACCAGAATGATTTGTATGGCAATGATGTTCATATCTTTGTACCTAGCCGTTTAATCTACACAAAACTGCATTCTTTAGAATGCTTTATCTGCATTTGCATCAAAAGAACGGCGATTTTTGGAAACATGACGTCAATCTCTAATGTATGACATCATATTTTTTTGTTTAAATCATTTAGGTTAATTAAAAGGAGACTATATCTGCATGAAAAATAATCGTTAAGTATTAAATTGTAGTGGCATTAAATACCTAATTAGAAGTACTTAAGCCGTGAAAGAAGAAGCCGCTAAAGTTCTTTTTAGAAATGGTTTTGTCCACTTCTTTGTACTGAAGGAAGGTGGCAATTCAAGTGAAATGCCAACTCAGGAACCGTTGCCATTCTAATGACGAGAGAAAGAAACAAAAGAGTCAGTCGAATACCCTAGTCTTGGGTTGGTCTTTTTCTGGGTCCTTAGACAGACCTTTTAATACCCTTTTGTCCAATAAGTTTTTGAAAACTCCCGCATCATGTGGGAAACGTCTCCTCAAAATACGATACATGGCGGTGGTTAAAATTTTGTCTTTATTTGAGTCTACAAACTCCATCAACTCCTCTTTCTCCTTCCGTAAAACTGTGTAGTTGACAGGCTCGTTCGAGAGATGTTCTACTAGTTCCGTCTCTTGTGATTGATGCGATTGTTGTCGGTTTGGTTGTTTTTGTTTGTTTGTTTGTTTGTTTAGGCTACACCTGTTGCTGATCCTGTCGTGTCCCCCTCGCTGTTGCTGAGAATGCTGTTTCACTTCTTCGTGCTGTTGTAGTTGGTTTGTCTCTTGTTGTTGCTGTTGTTGCCGAAATTGTTGGTTTGCAGCTTTGGTTTCGAGACTGGGCGCAGCGCTTTTGGGGGTTATTCAGCTTTGTGCCCACAAACTTTTGGGAATTGGGGAGTATTTTCACCGTCTCCTCCTCTTCCTTTTTGGGGGTCGCTCGACGACTCCTACTCGGGTATTTTTGTTTCGTCCGAGGCCCCTTCTGTCAGAAGGATTTCCGTTAGCCTTTTTTCTATCTGCTCCTGTGTTTGTCGTTGTAGTTACCGTTGCTTGGATTGGATCCTTTCTGTTTGGTTACACCTGTGGAAATTTTAGTTTAGTGAAAATTGTAAAATTTGGTGTATTAATGTAATTTCCCACAATGAATCTCAGGGGTTAATTCACTTTTTCCAGAAAAATTTTAAAAGAAAGTTATAGAGATTTATAATTTGATAATTTTTACCCAGTCAGAAAAGAGGGTTTGGAATCTGTCATTGGCGGAATTCTGCTTTACACATGCCATATAACTCTTTTATCTGTTGAGAACATTTTTGCGAATTTGTATGTACACACGGGAATTTATACGATTATGCAAAAAAAAAAAAAGTGCCTGATTTAACCAAGCCGTTAAACCAAACTGTTTCGTTTGTTACTATGGAGATAGGAGACACCTTTATGTTTGTGGCTTTCGATTGGCTAAAATTACCCAAAATTTGAAAACCTTAAAAGCTAGTAACTCTTTGTTTATTGATTTATGGCAAAAATGAATTTCACGTCAATAATGGGCTTACAAAACTACTCCAATTCACCAAATATGAAACCAATTGGAACAAAAATTGAAGAAATTGAAAAGTGGCAACCAAACAGAAAAGATCCCGCTGCTGTCCTCTTTGCGATTGCAACGGATCTGTCGTTGGGAATGGGGGTGCAGGGTGAGGCACCTCTCTCGACCTCCCCACAGTGGGATAGAAGACACTCCTGTTCTGTTTTATTGTGGCCTTATTTTCATGATTATTATCTCCCTGTGCTCCACTAGCATAGCCATTACTCTAACCTGGTCCCTATGAGGAGTTACGTTTGAAACCCTGGCCTTGATACCTTAGTTACCCGGCGTCCCATGTACAAGGGGAGCATTATCAACTGGTCGGAGCAACATGACATTGTAGCTATTCTCGGCGCTTCCTCTTCGTTACTGCAGATAACTACCACAGTCCTATATTGCCTTCCATATTTAGATATAAACTAGGAAGGCCACACTTCTAGATATTTTTCTATTTCAGCTGGAGGAGGGTATTGTAACTTTCTTTCTGTGCGATTAATGCACCTATGTATCATTGATCCCTTTTTTTTCGGTGCAAATTTTTTCCTCTCCTAGGAGTGCCATGATGACGGGTCGGAGAGTATTTTTCTGATAATTTTTAATGGCTTCCGCTTTCCCTTACAGTGAATGTGTGATCTATTTATTTGTAATATTTACGAAGGAAGCCCTTTCCTTTGACTGTGTTTTCTCGTTACTGTCTTCATAAAAAAGCATTATTGTTGTCTTCCTCGTTGATACTATTGTAGTAGTCAGCGTTACATGTAGATGTCGTTACTGCTGCTGATTGTTATATTATTTTAGTTGTTTTTGTGTCTGATTTCGTTACCATTATTGTTGTTGGTTTTGTTAGTGTAGTTGTTGGAGCTGCAGGTGTTAGTGGTCTTGTTTTGGACGTTGACATTGTTGTTGTTCTAGTTGGTGATTGTGTTTGTGGTGGTTTTATTGTTCGTAGATTTTTTTGCTGATGTCAATGGGAGTGGCGACGGTCCGCACGCGGTTGACTACCATGACTGGGGTCGTTTGAGCACGAGGAAGCTAAAGCATTTTCTCCTACAATCACTCCTGTGTTGGCCATTTTGTGGAAAAAGATTAATTGAAAATATATATCTGAAAATGTCTGTGGAGTGCTCAGCCACTTACACGTTAATTTCACGAGCAGGCTGTTCCGTTGATCGGATCAACTGGAACCCTCGACGTTGTAAGCGACGGAGTGCCAACCACCACCATACAATCAAAACTGCTGACAAATGGTACAAGCACCTCCATGAGGCTGTAACTGAGGGAGAAAATGTAAAGATTCTTTGGGACTTCCCAGTACATACAAATCAGACCATCAAAGCTAATGAAGCATATATTGTTGTGAAGGATCAAAGCAACAAAGTTTGCTTATTGATTGACGTGCGCATACCTTGTGACCATAATATCTCGTTAAAAGAATTTGATAAGCTCAGAAAATATAAAGATCTACTAATTGAAATCGAAAAGATGTGACATCTCAAGACGGTTACAATACCAATGATTTTAGGAGCACTTGGAATGATAAAAAGAAAAAGAGAACTTAAAATTATTTAAGGATGATTCCTGACTTACCACCCATGCAGGAAGTGCAAAAGATTGTCTTAACTGGCACGTCACACCTATTGAGAAGAGCATTGTCGCTTTGAATTTTCTTTCCTTTTCTCCATTACTTACCTTATTTTCTTTTTATCTTTTTTCTTCTATCCTTTTCTCTCTGTCTTTCTTCTCTTTTTTTTTCTATCACATGACTTTGTAAACGAGCACTCTAGTGTGTTTTCTTAAATGGCCTACCAATGCATACACTGTATACAGTGAGTTTTTTTTTGCCCTGTGTGTCGGGAAGACACTCGGTAAGAAATGGAAACGAAATTGAAAGAAGTGGATAATAATAATAATAATAATAATAATAATAATAATAATAATAATAATAATAATAATAATCCTTTCTACTATAGGCACAAGGCCTGAAATTTTTGGGGGAGGGGACTAGTCGATTACATCGACCCCAGTGCGTAACTGGTACTTATTTCATCGACCCCGGAAGGATAAAAGGCAAAGTCGATCTCGACGGATTTTGAACTCAGAATGTAAAGACAGACGAAATATCGATAAGGATTTTGCCCGGTGTGCTACCAATTCTGCCAGCTTGCTGTCTTGGAAATTAATTGCATCGGCCGGGAATCGAATCCGGTCCGTCAGCGAAGCAGGCGAGCATTAGCAATATTTGGAAAAGTTTCGGTATCAACATCGCCAAAAAAAAAAAAAAAAGAAAAACAACAAAGAAAGAAAAAAAACAAGCACGTGGAGGAACTGTCACCTCAGCAACAACTACAACAAGAACAACTCCACAACGGCCACCACCACTACTACAACGAAAGAAGACATGAAAATATTAACAACAAAAGCTACATCAATGACCTTGACAAAAGGCGGAGAGCTGGCAGAAACGTTAGCACGCCGGGCGAAATGCTTGGCGGTATTTCGTCTATCCTTACGTTCTGGGTTCAAATTTCGCCGAGGGTCGACTTTGCCTTTCATCCTTTCGGGGTCGATAAATTAAGTACCAGTTAGGCACTGGGGTCGATGTAATCGACTTAATCCCTTTGTCTGCCCTTGTTTGTCCCCTCTATGTTTAGCCCCTTGTGGGCAATAAAGAAATAAGAAACGTTAGCACGCCGGGCGAAATGCTTAGCGGTATTTCGTCTGTCTTTACGTTCTGGGTTCAAATTTCGCCGAGGGTCGACTTTGCCTTTCATCCTTTCGGGGTCGATAAATTAAGTACCAGTTGCGTTCTGGGTTCGATCTAATCAACTGGCCCCCACTCCCCCAAAATTTCGGGCCTTGTGCCTAGAGTAGAAAAGGACGAAGACAATAACAAAAGGCGACAACAACAGAGGCATCAGCAATAACAACATATACACAGCAGTGGAAACATATAAACAAGAACAATAATGATGATGATGATGATGATGATGATGATGATGATGATGATGATGATGGAGGAATGCATACGGGAGTCGATTCTACCAGGAACCACGATTTTCAGCGATTTGTTGTGGATGTACTCTCACATTCCTGAAATTGCTGGTTATAATTTTGGACATAGAATGGTGAACTACAGCGTTGTGTTTATTAACTCGAATGAGTATACGGGCCTCTGTGATGCGAAGTGATAAACGACGCTGTGGCATTCACCGTTTTATGGTTGACTTATATCTCTGCGAGTTTATTTGTCGCAGGAAATAAGAAAATTGTAATTTGTTTGAAAAGTTTCTTGAGTGCATTGTAAGCTTTCGTTTTTCATGAACTGGACAACAAAATGTGTTCTTTACTCTTTTTTTCCGAACTGGACTACAGTTTGTTTTTTGTGCTCTAACGCAGGGGTTTTCAAACTTTTTGACTTGCGGACCTCTTTATATTTCAGGCTTTACCTTAGGCTCGTGCACTAAAACACGAAGGAACTAAAGCCGTCCGATGGGCCCGAACGGTTGAGACTTGACGTGGAAACAAAACCACGATCAAGTCTTTGATATGTCAGGACGGACGCATGCTGCTCGGTTCCGAGCAGATGTGTGCAACTTTCCAGCTGCTCTTTGCGCGGTTGTTTGGGAAGGGAGATGGATTGACGCTAGCAAACATTACTTCGTACCTAGACGGCCTACCACGGCTCTCGGTGATGGACGCGAGATTCTGCGAAAAGCCGATTATAGCCACTGGAATACATGAGGCGATAAGTGATTGCACAAGTCGCAAATCGCTCGGTTTGGATGGTCTGACCTACAAATTCTATGGTTTCATGCCAGATTTTTTTGGCAGCTTCTTGGCAGATGTCTACCGTAACTGGTAACAGAACAGGAGAATTCCTAGTGTTGTTAGCCGGGGTGTAGTAACATTGCTGAGAAAGGACGCCGACAATGGGGGACCTGCTAGGGAATTTTCGGCCAATAATTCTGTTAAACACAGAGTTTAAGAGTTTGGCCAAGGTGTTAGGGAAAAAGTAGGCGCTTGTCGTTGGTAGTCTGGTCGGGGAGCACAAATACGTGCAATCTCGAGCATCGCGCATTCTCGAGCATCGCGCATTCTCGAGCATCGCGCATTCTCGAGCATCGCGCTATCTCGAGCATCGCGCATTCTCGAGCATCGCGCATTCTCGAGCATCGCGCATTCTCGAGCATCGCGCTATCTCGAGCATCGCGCAATCTCGAGCATCGCGCATTCTCGAGCATCGCGCATTCTCGAGCATCGCGCATTCTCGAGCATCGCGCATTCTCGAGCATCGCGCAATCTCGAGCAGGTCTATCCAAGACACCCTCCACCTTATGCGATACATTGTAGAGAAGGCTGTGACTAAAGCTGGCTTCAGTGGGGACCCTGATCAATTTAGATCAGTCGAAAGCTTTCGATAGGGTCGACCATCGCTGCTTGGAAGCCATCCTTAAAGCGGCCGGTTTCGGACCCGTTTTCAGAGGCTGGATTACTGCAATGCACAGCGGCACTTGCTTGGTGGTCAAAGTAAATGGTCACCTATCGGAACCATTTAGTATAGCACGTTCGGTTCGTCAGGGCTTCCCGCTGTAAGTTTGTCTAATTTGTAAATTTGTCTAATTAGTCACTGTTTTTGTATTTAAGGTAGTAAATTAGCCAAATTCTAATTAAATAAGTATAGTGTTATTTGTAAACTACAACAAAATAATTTTTAATATTCCAATCTTAATTTTAGCAGCAATATTTTAAGTAAAAAAAATTTCTTATTCTTTACTTTACTTAAAGTAATAGTTTGTCCTATACTTTTACAGGTGTAATAACTTGTCTTGTACTTTTCCAGGTTTATAATCTTAAGAATATTACTTTTCATGCTCGCATTTTTCCATGTAATCCATGACTTTTCCAGGCATAATTAATAATGTGTCAATAATTTAAGATTTTACCTTATAAAATACTGAAAGATAAAATTTCAATTTTTCTATGTAAGTGATGATAATATTTCAATTTTTTTCTTGTTTAATTTAAATATGTTGTAATTGAATTATCTGATATTACCCATCCACACCAAATTAATGGCAAGGATTTTCACCATGTTCCTCCCTCCTTCTTCCTCCTCCTCCTCCGCCACCTCCTCCTCGCCTCCTCCTCATCCCATTGTGAAAACATTTCTTTGAGCCTTGTTTGAAACAGCATAATTTAATAAGGAAGACAGTCGCGAACAATTTATAGAAATATCAACTCCAATCAAATTGAGTCTAAAACCGGACTCGATTTTCGTTTGAAATTGTTTCACTTCATTTCATAAGGTCTGTTGTTGCTTTTGAGAAAAACCAATAAATGCCAAAGTTCTCATCAGCCACTTCTAAAATATAGGGTGATATGCTCTGAAGATCGAAAAGAAAGCGTTTTACAAATAGAGGTTAGATTCACGTTTCGATCCCGGTTACTTAAAATTGTCAGGATCTGATTTTAGCGCAATCTTTAAGGTTACATTCCAAAGACTAACCTTTCTCTTATGCCCAGTAAATATTTCATCCCCAACCACCTACTAACAGACTCCATTTTCATTAGTAAATTCCACGGAGTAAGAAAGAATAAACGCTAGAATATCCCATTTTCCATTTCAAGCAAACGACAAAGCTTTTGTATCTGAAACTTATATTTATAAAGTAGAAGGTAAGATTAAGAGCGACAGAGAGTGGTATTAAGCTCCCTCTCTGGTATTCCAGCATACCACAAGGGGTTATATGATCTTTATAATATATATGTATGTGAGTGTATATGTGTGAACGCGCGCGCGTCTTTGTGTCTGTGTTTGTTCTCCACCACCGTCTGACAAAAGCAAGAGTCAACAGAAACCAACACCATCAACATTATTATTATTGTTGTTGTTGCTATTATTATTATTATTATTATTATTATTATTATTATTATTATTATTATTATGCAATAACGCACACCACACTTTTCTCGATTTGCTCGTTTTCTGAATCAGTCTTAGACTTTTGCAGGCATCTTCTCTTTCTTTCCCTGAAAATTTCCATTTGTTCAGCTGACTTTACTTCGCAGACGAAAGAATCTTCAGGGACGGATTCCCGACATAATGTGTCTGATTGACATTTCACAAGACTGATGCTCTTATTTAATTCAGTATGTGGAGGAATCACATGATATGAAGCCCTTCTGATCTTTTGGGACACTTCTTTTTCTCGAATTGGTTCTAAGTTGATTTTTTTCTTCTCCATTTCCAATTTCCTGTCTTCTACAATTTCGTCCAAACAAGTCTTCCTTGTTTTCTTACGCATGAAAATTGGATCAATGGGTTGTATGTAATGTAATTTTGTGCTAATGTCCTGTCCCCCTGTTATATGCTTCTTATTCATCTTATTTCCCATGATTCTACATACATCCTCTCCTTCAACATCTATACGAGTTCCTTCTAATTCTCTTCTTTCATCACCGGACATAGATTTCATATCTTTGCTTTCATCTACAGACACAACTGACAACATTCCTGATGTTGACGGACTCGATAAATAACTATTATATTCAGACTGATCAAAATCCAAACTCCCGAGAATTTCAGACGATTCTTTTGAATCATTAAATCGTTCATATTGCTTCATAAATCCTCCTGTTAGTGATGTAGTCGGTTCTACGTCTTCGGTAATTTGTGAGTTCATGCCGGAAGTAATTTGTGATGCATTCTCTGAACCTTCTCCATATTCTGGATCATCTGAATCTAAGAAACCAGCCAATGTTTTGTTCAGCTCGATATCGATGTCAAATTCTTCTTTACCGTCAACAATATTTTGCCAATGTCTTCGATTATTCATACACCCTTGCAAGAGCGGCTTTAAGTTTTTGTTTATCGCTTCTAACGATTCAAACACTGTTTTGCATACAAAATCAATAAAACAAACCTGTAATCTTGGTACCTCACACCTCTTTTCACGATCGAGCATTGCTATAACTTCAGATTTTAGCACATTCTTCTGTAAATCTCCTAACTCAAAAAATTCAGCCGCCACTAGTAATGCAACCTTCTTTTGAATACTCCATGGTTTTGTAATTGCCGACAAATCAGCACCCGTTATCATCATTGCGAGCAATAAATCCCGTCTTTCCGGATCTTCGAAATTTTCCTTCACAGTAACGAGTTCTTCGAACCTAGTTTTGTTTTGGAAATAATAGGAGAGATCTGTTGAAAGAATGGCTTTCTCTATAAGATGAACTGCATTTTTGTAATCACTGACCGGAATATTCTGGAATATGTTTGTTTTTTCGTTATTTAATATCATTATACAGTGGTCGAAATGGTGGTGTTCTAACGTGGACGAGCTGTAGATCGTAGCTAATTTAGAAGCCGTTTTCACTTCGTAATCATTGTTCGTACCTCGATGGTCAAGGTCATGGCAAAGGCAAGCAACAAGAATAACAACCATTTCAAAATCAGAAAAATATTTTTTCATACCTCCAGTGGTCAACATACAGAAAAAACTTTGTGTCACGTTGACTCCGTGTCGCCAATTGTGATAGATGACTGGGCGATAGTTCTTCCTCACTGTAAGTATCCACTTGTAAAGCAATTGCATCTCGATATCCAATAACTGCAAAGCATTCATTTCAAGAAAAATAAAGGCGACGATTATAACTGTTGTATCATCTGAATAATAAAGATCATTGAACGAAAATGTATATATGCCATAGTCGCTGGCAGGTCGTTTGTCCATCAAAAGAAATCTGTTTACTTCCCGTTCGTCGGCTGTCGTATGAAACGACAGAATTTCGTGCGATATTTGCTGCTGTGCCAAACATCTAATTGTCGACCAGCAGATCTGGCAGTTATGAATCCCTAAACCACAAAATAATCCGAATGTTTCCATTGTCGTAAAATTAGACTCGTTGAAAAACTCTGTTGAATCTTTTGTGAAAAAAATACAGCCATTTTTCTCTTCAGACGTATCTAACAAAGCAATTGCGCCGATGCAGTTGGTGTTGAGAATTAATGAATCCTCTTCCCCGAATATGCTATCTTTTTTGACATTGTACATAAATAAACGATCTTTATTTTGTAAGAAATCCATGGCTACTCTCCTATAGATTGGATTAGTGGTGTTAGTCTGCAGTTTATCGTCTTTCATTTCGTAAAGATTCAATTCTTTATCTGCCGTATCGTCTTTTTTGGTAGGAGTTAAAAGACCGAGACAAACATAACTACAGTCAAGAATTTCTGTGGCCCGACTCAGTATGACTTCAATGAGACTCATGAAGTTTGAGTACTCAGCACATATGTCTCCTACCAAATTGAGTAACTGTTGGTTTCTTTTGTATTCTTCAACTGATTTTGCGAACAACTGGGCATTGTTTAAACTAATCCCACAAAAATACAAGTAGTCATTGAATGTTTTTTCGTCGTTTTCTGTGAAATATTCCCCATCTAATTTGTTAATGATTTGGGCGACACCTATAACTTCATCGCAGTAATTAAGAATCGGCATGCAAAGCAAACACTTAGTTCGACACCCAGTCATTTCATCAATCTCTTTGTTGAAACGGGAATCTTCGTAAGCATCTACAATATTGACTTTTTGTTTCGTTTCGGCCACGTAACCAGCGATTCCTTTACCAACGGGAATTCTGATAACATTTTCGTTCTGTCGCAAAGTTTCCGTCACCGCCGAAGTGGAAGTGACGTCGAATAGATTCGAAACTAAAAACTTCTGCCGTGCAATTGTTTCAATGAAGAATAAACTTCCACGTTCACAGTGAGTCAATTTAATGATGTTCTGTAAAATTTTGTGACTCAGATCATTCACATTTATTTCATGGGTAATGTCTTTGACTAGCTCACTGAAAAGCTCGTTTTCCGATACCAGAGAGCTAATCAACTGTCGCTTTTCCCTTTTTTGTTTCATCATCACTTTTTCCACATAACTTGAAAATCTAGGTGTCTTCCTCACGTATTTATCATCCAAAGTACTTCTAGCTTTACTCTTACTCAACCACTCTTCAATGAAAGTAGGATGGTCGTTCAGGTATTTCTCCACCATGTCCGGTGTTATGGTTTTTTGTTTCTCCATGTTTCTTTTTTTTTTTTTTATAAATGAATTAACGGCAAGCGACTACAACCAGTTCACATCCAATGAATGTATTCTTTGTATCCTACAGGATGAATTTGTTATAAATATTCTTAAACTTCGTGTCGAATTCTAAAATAACTCGATTTTTAAGATGCCAACGGTTAAGAAACTTTTAAAGCATGAAAGCATTCAGTATAGAAGAAAACGATTTTATAATGGCGATGAAATAAATCACTGTCAGAATGGTGGGAAGAAGTCGAATAGGAAGGAAATTGGGTGAAGGCATATAGAATGGTTACTGATAGAGAGAGATGAGTAAAAGAAAGAAATTATCTTACTCGTAAATAGCGTACGTGATGTCATTGTAAAAGAATGACGTCATTTAATAAACTACCAATACAGATTTGACCTCCACTGCCGAAATAAATGATTTTCATTCATACCTTTCCTCTTTTCGTTTTCCAAGTTTTCTTGTTCTTCGTATTAAATCTTCTTCGCGCTGTAGAGGAGAACAGCCTCAGCTAATTCGGGTCGATGTCAACAAGATGTCAGACAGTTATTCTGACAAATCCCAAGGAGGTCAACTCTTTCCTTCATTCTCTCCGAAGTCGATATAATAATGATTTAAAAACGTGGTACAAGGCCGCTAATTTTGTGGGGATGAGGTTAAATTGGTTACATCGACTCCAGGGTTCAACTGGTACATATTTCATCAACCCCAAAAGAATGAAATGCGAAGTAGACATCTGTGGAATTTTGAACTCAGACCGTGGAGACAGACGAAATGTTACCAGTAATAGGCGTAAGAGTGGCTGTGTGGTAAGTAGCTTGCTTACCAACCACATGGTTCCGGGTTCAGTCCCACTGCGTGGCACCTTGGGCAAGTGTCTTCTACTATAGCCTCGGGCCGACCAAAGCCTTGTGAGTGGATTTGGTAGACGGAAACTGAAAGAAGCCCGTCGTATATATGTATATATATATATATATATATATATATATATATATATATATATATATATATATATATATGTGTGTGTGTGTGTGTGTGTGTGTGTTTGTGTGTCTGTGTTTGTCCCCTCCCCCCAACATCGCTTGACAACCGATGCTGGTGTGTTTATGTCCCCGTCGCCTAGCGGTTCGGCAAAATTGACCGATAGAATAAGTACTAGGCTTCCAAAGAATAAGTCCTGGGGTCGATTTTCTCGACTAAAGGCGGTGCTCCAGTATGGCTGCAGTCAAATGACTGAAACAAGTAAAAGAGTAAAAGAGTACTGCATTATAAATTAACCCTCTGAACAAACAAATACTACACACATTTGTAGACAGAGGTGACACAATGGCTTATAGGCACGGGTGTTTCGTTATGCGACCATAATATACTATAAGGTATATCAAACGTTTTTACAAGTCACTACCACCCTCTACTGTGTTAGTAGTGCGCTTTTACATTACTTGTTATGGTTACCTCTACGGATATTCTATAGAAACTATACCCAGCAAAAATCAGTTTCTATAGAATAGCTGTAGAAATGGAGGCGCAATGGCCCAGTGGTTAGGCCAGCGGACTCGCGGTCGGAGGATCGCGGTTTCGATTCCCAGACCGGGCGTTGTGTGTGTTTATTGAGCGAAAACACCTAAAGCTCCACGAGGTTCCGGCAATGAACTAATTGATCGAGCAATCAATCAATCAATCAATCAATCAGGTAGGTTTATCAGCGTTCTTTCGTCGCTACTTGCAACCTCATCAACGACAGGCCCTCTCTCATTCAGATCTGTCTGAAAACAAACTAAAAGACAGATAGACAGACAGACCTGAAGCAGATCTGGACTAGACACGGCGTGTATATTAACGAGGTCACGAAGAGCGACGAACCTAACTAATTGATAGACTTATTAAATGATTAATCGATTAGTTAATTACTGAAATGATTAACAAAATTACTAATAGAAATAATAAAAGAAGTGAATAAAACCAGTGCATGTGTTTATTATTGACAAAATAACCGATCGACACACAACAAAATCTGAACACACGTGTTCACATCTTGCAAACTATGTACAAAATATTGGCAGTAACGTTTTAAGCTTTGCTAAGCGTAAATTTTAAATTCAGAAGACAAGTTTATGTATTTATTTATGTTTGCATAAAATATTTAAAATAAATAAAAACGGTTAACTGTCTGTATGCCTGCGTATAATGTGTTTGTAAGTGTGCGTATGAATTTGCGATTCATTTAAGCGATGTACGCGCAAGCGCGCGTTTTAGTAATGAGCTACAGAAACGATTAAAAACAAAATGGGGTTCCGAGAAAATTAATGATGATTGACTGGACCGAAATTAATGAACACACTCCAAATATTGGATCGGAGACCGAAGATATATTACAAAAATGAATTAGGTCATAGAAGAGTTGCTTCCCTTGCAACAAATATCGCCATTCCAAAACTTGATATTATACAAAGGGAGATAATGCTAAGACCGTTTGTGTCATTCGCAAAATAATTTTCAAGAGAGAAGTTATCAGAAACGATAAGATAGACGTGTGTTGCCCTAAGCACCTCCTCTTGTCTCATTGGAAGGCATTGATGAGTTAGGAGGGGAGAAAGAGATACTCAGTTCCGTACTTTTTGCGTTCGAAATCTCGATGGAGTCAACTTTGCATTTTACGACTCATAATTACGACTCAAACAAACAAACAAACAAACAAACAAACAAACATACATACATACATACATACGCTCTTTACTCTTTTACTTGTTTCAGTCATTTGACTGCGGCCATGCTGGAGCACCGCCTTTTAGTCAAGCAAATCGACCCCCAGGACTTATTCTTCGGAAACCTAGTACTTATTCTATCGGTCACTTCTGCCGAACCGCTAGGTTACGGGGACGTAAACACACTACCATCGGTTGTCAAACGATGCTGGGGAGACAAACATATACACACATACACATATATATATACATATCTACGACGGGCTTCTTTCAGTTTCCGTCTATCAAATCCATTCACAAGGCTTTGGTCGGCCCGAGGCTATAGTAGAAGACACTTGCCCAAAGTGCCACACAGTGGGAATGAACCTGGAACCATGTGGTTCGTAAGCAAGCTACTTATCACACATACACATATATGTAATCCCCCTGATGTGATTGCACCTAGAAAGTTACCGTCCGAGGCACAAGTCCAGGCGAGGTTTATGGAAGACTAGCAGTCACCCAAGCATACCAACTTCCCCTCTTCACGCCACCGATGTTATCCACGGGAAAGGCAAAGGCCGATACAGCTTGGCAACTCATTTGTACAGCTGAGTGAACTAGAGCAACGTGAAATAAAGGGCCTTGCTCCAGAACAGACCACACAGCCCGGTCCGGAAATCGAACTCACTACCTCGTGATCGTGAGCCCGACGTTCTAGCCACTGAGCCATGCGCCTTCACGCACACGCGCGCACACACACACACACGCACACACACACACACACACACACACGTTCTTTCTACTAAAGGCACAAGACTTTACCGTGAGAAAAGTGCTGTTGAACTGTTAAGTGACATTTGGCGATCGAGGATCGAATCCACGCTATGCCTGTATGAAACCATCACATCTATCTATCTATCTATCTATCTATCTATCTATCTATCTATCTATCTATCTATCTATGAGGAGCACTCCGTCGGTTTCGACGATGAAGGTTCCAGCTGATGCGATCAACAGAACAGCTTGCTCGTGAAATTAACGTGCTAGTGGCTGAGCAATCCACAGACACGTGTACCCTTAACGTAGTTCTCAGGAAGATTCAGCGTGACACAGAGTGTGACAAGGCTGACCCTTTGAAATATAGGTACAGCTCATTTTTACCAGCGAGATGGAGTGGAGCAGTGTGAAATAAAGCGTCTTGCTCAAGGACACAACGCGTCTCCGGGAGTTGAACTGACGACCTTACAATCGTGAGTCGAATGCCCTAACCACTAAGCCATGCGTCTTCACACACACACACACACACACACACACATACACACACACACACACATATATATACATATATGTATTTATATGGTGGCTTTTGTAATAGTTTTTCCACTTTGATTATTAGATGTTTATAAATCATTTTAAACAATTTCTAAACACAAAATAATTTTTAAAAAGTCTAATTATCAGAAAAACCAAATACACACACGCACACACACATATATATATATATATGACAGGCCACTGGTATTTATGAAGTGTTAAACTAAAAATGTTATGCAAATTAGGGACCCCTTCATAGAGGAACTGCTACATTTGTTGAGTATATAAGCAGTTTGGCTGCCTCTCTTCCTCAAACCGCTTGATGGATTCGAATAAAACTTCCAGGGATGTTTGGCCTCGTGACTGGCACGAACTGTTCAGATTTTGGGATCGATCCGGTACTGGACAGAGATTCTGGATTATTTTTCGTTTTTTTTTTTTTTTAGTTAATTTTTGAGAGCAGTTGCCGATGTATGCATGTATGTAACACCGGCCTATATTTGTGTCGCTCCATCAGAGGAGCTACACACAGAGAGAAGTTGTTAACGTTGAATCACACAGCATGTCTACTTACAGGGAAAAGAATGTAGATCAGACTGAAACGTCATATGAAGGTTTACCAAAACGATATTGTAACACCTACAGCAAGAGGTGCCCATCGTTGTGTGTCACATCTTTGCGAAAAAAAAAATGCAAGCTCCTAATCGGAGTAACAGTCCAAATCCCTGCTACTCATTAAAAAAACAAACAAACAAACAAACAATTAAGCGATGGTTTAATTAAAATGAAGTTGCAACCTTCATGTTACACGAGACGTGTTTTCTTTAATTAATCCCTTTCAATTAAGCTTTTCGTAGGTAATTGAGCTATAACATGGAATGTTCAACACCTACTCTTCTACTTGTTTCAGTTATTTGACTGCGGCCATGCTGGAGCACCG
>NC_142952.1:10625062-10700062 GCF_046866305.1 Octopus bimaculoides
ATAAATTCAAACTCAACAATAAGCCCAGATGGATTTCTGACTTTTCTCTTAAAGACATGTAAGGAAGCTGTCACAAAACCACTGCAGATACTTCTCCAGGGTTTTCTTGCGTGTGGCAAACTTCCCAAAGTGTTAATAAAGGTATAATATGCCTTCTCCATAATGGAAGAAGCAGAACTGATACTAAAAGTTATCTCTCTGACCACACATTTTAGCGAGATAGTAGATCACATTGTCAGAAGGAGGCTGATCGTGTTCCTCGAAGAAAATTACTTGCTCATAAACATGCAACATGGCTTCTATCCAGGGGAGGAGCTGCCGCACACAGCTAGAGCAGCATTTTGACTGGAAAGAACAACACCACCACTCAAAGTTAATCATGAAATTGATCCAATTGTGCTATCTCTGATGAGACATCAATCCTTAGTGGAGTCCCTGAGGGAAATGCAATGCGACCACAGCTGTTTGTGGTAGCTGTCAGACATGTTCTCTGTCATACAGTCAGCCACTCTCACCAGCCATGCTTCATGATACAAAAGTGTCAGAATCAGTCAAGGTCCCTGATGACATCCTCAAACTGTGAGTGGCTGCATGGCTTCTAAGAAGTCAGACAGTCATGGCCAATTGTGCTATCTATAGGGAGATATCAAACCTTAGCAGAGTCCCTGAGGGAACTGTAATGAGACCATGACTGTTTGTGGTAGCTCTGTCAGATATGCCCTCTGTCATACTGTCAGCCACTCTCACCAGCCATGCTTGATGATACAAAAGTGTCACAAGCAGTCAAGGTCCCTGATGACATCTTCAAACTACAGAAAGACCTGAATGCAGTGTACAGGTGGGCTGATGAAAATAACATGCAGTTCAATGCTGAGAAGTTTCAAACGTTCTACTATTGGCTCACATACAGATTGCAGTTGGAATATACAGGACCGGTGGGTAGAGCAATCCCAGAGTCAGTGTTAGTGTGTGGCCTGCATCATTTCATATGCATATTACTAAGATGGCAACACAGTACAGGTGAGTGACTGGTTATATTCTGAAATTATTCAGAACAAGGAAAAAGGATACCATGCTACTTCTATGGAGAACGTTTGTTCTTAGTGGTGTAGATTACTGTTGCCACAAAGCACTGAATTAATAACAAAACATGAGGTAATTCAATGCCACTGCACAAAGATTGACTTGGTTTAACAGATGAGCTAGCAGGAGAGGCCAAAAGAACAGGCTCTGCTTCCTAAAGAGAAAACATGAAAGATATGCAGAAGACATGAAAAATATACTCAGAGTTTCATACATTCACTTATCTATTTTTCCTGTTTGCGTTATTAAACCTGCATGTGTATAGGCGTAGGAGTGGCTGTGTGGTAAGTAGCTTGCTTACCAACCACATGGTTCCGGGTTCAGTCGCACTGCGTGGCACCTTGGGCAAGTGTCTTCTACTATAGCCTCGGGCTGACCAAAGCCTTGTGAGTGGATTTGGTAGACGGAAATTGAAAGAAGTCCATCGTATATATGTATATATGTTTGTGTGTCTGTGTCCCCCAATATCGCTTGACGCCCGATGCTGGTGTGTTTACGTCCCCATAACTTAGCGGTTCGGTGAAAGACACCGATAGAATAAGTACTAGACTTCCAAAGAATAAGTCCTGGGGTCGATTTGCTCAACTAAAGGCGGTGCTCCAGCATGGCCACAGTCAAATGACCGAAACAAGTAAAACAGTTTTTAAAAAAGTGTGTGTGTGTGTGTGTGTGTAGATATAAATGGTTACCAATTTTGTGGTGTAGGGAGGGTGCACTCAAAGATGAGGTATTATGGTAAAATTACGTAAGTGTTAATGTTACATAATATGGATTCCATGTATTTTTTAAACTTGTAATGTGTAACCGCTTCTTCAATTCTTTTCATTCACTTATATGTGTGTGTGTATGTTTGATTGATTATTGTTTACACACACACACACATGAACGGTTTGTATTTTTAAACCGAATGTAGTTTTCTGGTGTTATATTTATTCCTGAAGATGTGTAAAGAAATTTTGATTTATTAAGTCTCTTTATACTGAAATATATATTGAAGAAGAAAAATATGTTTATTTGAATATATACGTTTTTGCGTCGTAACTCCTTTATTATTATTAATACATATATATGTAAATATGTATATGTTTGTGTGTATGTGTGTATATATCAAATAAAAAAAATGTGATATAAAGGGATGATAACGAATCATATGGAAAGAAAAAGAGAACCACAATGGATACAAAATATGCTCAATCAGTCATCAGTTCTAGACCAAATATCATTACAATTTCAATACCTTTCAGTAATACAGGGTGTTTCGACTAAATTTGATGCGTTTTTGAAGTCTCCCTTTTTCAGGAACAGCTTGATGTACTGGTGAACAGTCAGTGGCGTTGGAGGGCATAACGATTAAAGTTGTAGTCGAGAAAATGTTAGCTGACATGGAGGATTGGAGTCCAACTCAATATTGGAAAAGAGTTATCTGTACCATGAAGATTCATGTCAGGTATGAAAATGCCAACATCATGATTGCTGCTCATTGCTCTGTGAACACCATAAAGGCTGTAAGATGCAACATGGACAGCTGCAGTAGAGACTACAAAGCTGTGGTCAATATGAAGGGACACAGCAAGCAGTCTGACTGCATCTGCATGTCAGAATTCATCCTACAACTGCAGACAGGGTGATGGAAGATCTGAACAAGGAAATCTGGGCTTTGGTGAGAGAGATGGGTGTTTGAGTTGCTACCATGAATTTGGGCTCTGAGTGAAAACCTTTTCCGCAATTCATACAAGAGGTGCAAGGAACAAATTCTGACTGTCAAGAAGAACTGCTTGATGACAGCAAAGAAGCTCCTAAACAAGATAAAGCATCCTGTTTGGGCTGGGGATGACCTGGTCCCTCTAAGATGAAAAGAACTTCTGCCAGGACCAGTTACAGACCAACAGGTGGCTTGCCTACAATACATATGATGTCCTACATATAATGAGACCCAAACTCCCACAAACTGTGAGGGCCTTTGAGTATGCCTCCAGTGAGGGAGATGTCATGCCACTTCACATCTTTGAACAGGGCCTTAGACTCAATTCAGATAGCTATGTGAAGCTGCTGGAGACTGTTGTCAAACCCTGGCTGGAGAGGGTTGCTGCTGGAAGGCCATATGTGTGGCAGCAGGATTTGGCTCCTTGCCATATACCTCCAGAAATAGTCAGCAGTGGTTGTTGGAGAATTTCTGCAACTTCACCGGCCCCACTCTCTGGCTTCCTAACTCCTTCAATTGTAATCCCATGGAATACTCTGTGGTTGAGAAAGATACTAACTGCTCTCCCTGCAACAGCAAAGCTAAGCTGGTGCCGAAGATCAAGGAGATGTTTGAAGAAGATCATCCCAAGGATATAGGAACTCATGTGCCAGGTTCTGGGGCTATAGAGGAAGCCAAGGACAGCTAATTTGTGTAAACTGTCATCATAAGTTGTGTAAACTGTCATCATAAGCTAGTTGGTATTTTTGAAAATACTTTTATTTTGGGGTGAGATATTGAGTGAGGAGTAGGCTTCCCAACTACATGGCTTCAGGTTCTGTCCCATTGCATGACACTTTGAGCAAATGCTGTATACTAAATCCCTGGGCCAATGAAAGCCTTGTGTGGGGGTCTGTAGACAGAAACTGAAAGCAGTCTATTGCATGTATGTTTGTGTGTCCTTGTCTAATGTCACATGATTGTAGTAAATGAATGTCATTCATTTCTCAACATTCTGCGGAAACCTGTCTCACAATGGGAAAATATTATTATCTTGTTTGGAAACAGGTAAGGGTTGCTGATGGAAAAGGCATCCAGTCATAGAAAACCTACTTCAATAAACTGTCTGACCCATGCAAGCATGGACAAGTGGATGTTAAATCTATGAGAATATGATAGTTGGCTGAAAGGTTCATAGGCTGACCATGATACTCTCATAGAATGCGACCAAATGTTTATTTTTCAACATTGTCCCCCCCCCCCCTTGCAGTCCACACACTTCTTCTGTTGGTGTTGCAGTGCTTGGATCCCATTGGTGACGAAGCTTTTATTCTGTTGGTCAAAAAAGCCATCAACAGCAGATATAACATCATCATCACTACGATACTGGTTCCTAGCCAAGTGCATTTTTTCATGTTCAGGAACAGATGATAGTGAAATGGGGTCAAATCAGGAGAACAAGGTGGGTGACCAAGCAGTTCAAAGCCACAGTCATGCACAGCTGTCATTGAAACCAAAGACTTGTATGAATATATATATATTTGTATGAATACTTGTGCTATATAGATATCTATGTGTGAATATGCGTGTGTATCGTGTAGCCACATACTTGCTTTTCTTGGACTTCTTTTCCTTCTCCAGACCTTTCCTTTTTCCTCTTTCTGATGAAGCGTCATGCGCAAAATGTTATACCCCCACTCTCTTTTTTCCCCCTCTTATACTGTATGTCCTTTTGACTTTTGTTGTTTTGTTATTTGCTAGTTTTAATTTGCCTATAGATCGCTGACCACTACATTTATATATTTTTTCTCTTTGTTTCTCTCCTTATTTCTTTCTGTGTTCCTTTCAGTTGAAGAGTGTAAGCTCGAAACGTTAAAGACTTTCTCTATTCCCGGGCGTTAAACTAATACATCCATTTGTTATTTACACCACCTGTCTTCGTCTGTTCTTTTTTTCGTAAATTCTCCCACATACATATATATATATATATATATATATATATATATACACACACACACGTGTGTGTCTTGTGGTTAGGATCCCTGGTTTTTGTCCAGGCAGCCCAAGTTTGATCCCCAGTATGGGAATGTGTTATGTTCACGTTTCATGGTGATGCTCCATTATGACTGCATGGCTGGAACATAAAAAAGAATATGTATTTATGAACGAGTGTGCATATGTATAAATGTGTGTGTATATATATATATACATTTGTACATATATGTGTGTGTGTGTGTATATATATATATATATATATATCTATATATATACAAATAACAATGTTTTATTTTTATTTATGTAATTTTCACTGTCTTGCCTGCATACGGTTTGGTATTTCGCTGAATTTCTTTTGAGAACTATTAGGTCTTAGTAGACACAACATGTGATCTTCTTCTAGCTCATTAAATGTCCACTTAGTGGTCATCATTATATATAAACATATATATATGTATATATATATATATATATATATATAATACAAAGAATATATATGCATGTATACACACATATATATGTACATACTTACATCTACATGTGTATATAGATGCATATCAGGGTACAGGACGTTAAGACAATGAACTACAGACAATGGAACGAACACATAGGAAAACAGATAGCCACTTGGAATAAATCCTTCGTCAGCTGCCTCTATTCTAACTAGACGTTTCGAAGATATATATATATATATATATATATATATATATATATATATATATATATATATATTATAAGGTTTTTAAACTTTTAAATTTTCATATTCAAAATTTAAAAGTTTAAAAACCTTATAATATAAATATAAACTGTGAGAACGACCCTTAAGGAATCTAGTTAATGATCTCCTAAGGTAAGTTCTTATGCTATATTGGTAACGGTTGCTACATCCTCTGGAAAAATTATCATATATATATATATGTATATACATTTGTACCTATGTGTGTGTATATATATAAACATGTTTCTCTTGACATCATCAGCAAATCAGTTGAATGTATTTGGTGTGTCATGATTCTCACAACTAAACTGCTTATTTTGTGGGGGAGCTGCTTCTATCTCTCATGTCTTGTAATTGATATTTCTTCTTGACAGGTCATAAGAATGTAATATCTCTTGATATAGCTCTCTCTTTCTCTTTAACCCACACTCTGTCTACAATGGTACACTAAGTTTCTCTCTTCCCTCTACCCATGAGAAATGACCTGACTGCTATCACTCCCAAACACAGTGCACACCCTTTAGTTTTTTTCTAACCTCCTGTGACCTAGGCATTTCTCACTAAACCTGTGTAGCCTCTTTGAATGGAGGGCTGGAACATATCCTCTAATGGAGTTATTGCTGTTAATGTTTTCTTCAATAGTATTGTAGTGGCGTGAAATTATAGCCGCCATTGAGGAAGTACTATTCTGTGCATGTGCTAGGGACTTCACCACCGGAAGCCCCTTGAGTTGCGCATGCGTAGTAAAACTAGTACTTAAAGAGTGAGTTTCATTTTCTCAGACAGTTGCGCGACAGACCTTCTACGCGACAACTCCTCGCTCCTCAACGAAGCACTCTTCACCTCGATGCCTTCGATGGTGATAGCTACTTGCTTCTCTGGCAGGCATCAAGGAAGCTCTTAACCTTCCAATACCAATTACAACTTAATCAGTGGCTGCTAAGCTGAGTGACACAGGATTTATAAAACCAAGCATCATCAACAATAAAACTTATTTTTATTATGTTGTTGAATTGTTCTAATGTCTCTTCATATATAATGCTGTTGAAAGGTGATAGAGAGAGACTAATGTCTTTATGACAACTATCAAACTTTTACAGTATTAAGACAAGAGTCACTACAAATAACAAGAAAATATTGTACACCATCTATATTAAGCACACAATTACAATCCTCAGAGTTGCTACAAAGACTAGACAACATTGTTGTTGATGAGGTATCCTGGTGATCTCATGGCCTCAGCATAGCAAAATTTGCATCATAATGACTGACCTTCCTCTTTGAGGTCAGAAAATATTTAATTTTTTAACTAAGTAACCCTTATAAAACTTGAGTAAGATTCAAATCTGGGACAGCATTGCTATTACACATGGAGAGATCCTAGACTATATTCCAAGCAAAGCCACTCAATTGATTAGCATTAAGTCTTTCACCAATATCCTCCAGCTTCCTTTTTCAGATTATCCTGCTGTCTCCTCTTTCAGTTAACTACAATAACCTTTGCTCATCAGAGCCAGCAGTCCTGATGCTACCTCCATTCAAGCTCTGCAGTCACACTTGCCTTCCCTTCTCTCATACTGTGCAACTCCAGACCCTGCCAGAACTACTTCATCCAGTCCTCTCTCCTAAGAAGATTTCCCTTCTATACTAATATTTTCTGACAGTTGTTTTAAGTGTACCATAAACAATGCTGATTTTAAGAGTCTTGAAGGGCTTTTTATCCAGACCAAACCAATTTGAGATTAAAAAAATTAGTGACTTTGATGCAAAGTGGAAAGCAAAGGTGCAGGCTTCCTCTGCGAGAGTCCTACTCACAGAACCATTATGGTTGAGAAGTGGAGAAAAAGAAGACCCTACAAAAGTTAGTGGCAGATTCCTTTGGTAAGGAAACAATAAAGATCAGCAACAGTTTAATAGCTCAGAGATCTTGAGGGCTTTGTGCTGCTATGTAGCACTGAAGCATCCCTCATAGTTAGATTTTTTAAGGAAAAGAAACTGGGTTTTTTTCTTGAATTTCAAAATATGAAGAAGACATTGCAAGTGAGAACTGGCAACAGATATGAGTATTTAGGGAGGGTGTTAACAACAGTTAATTTAGAGGGGACATTGGGAACAGTTATTACTTTTTAGTGAGGGCAGTTGTAAGAGTTATAAGTATTTTTGAAAAGGACAGCAACCAGTTATTTGCATGTTATGAGGACAGCAATAATTATTTCAGATAAATAAGATTTATTATTGGGAGGGCAGGGGGAAACAGTTATTTTTGGGACTCTGATAAGATGCAGTGATGGCTACGTTATAGATATTATACATTTATCTGTTGAGGACCTCAGTAATAAAAGGATTTGTATTTTGAGCAATCCCAAGGTTTCTACTTTAGTTCATGCTTAGCAGAGTGGGTAGCGGTGGAGAGTTAAGATTTTATTTCTGTGTGTATGTGTGTGTGTGTGTGTGTGTGTTTTGCTATTGAAAACATCAAGGTTAACATGAACCAGTTGAAGGATGTTTTTGAGGTCTTCTCTATTCATAGAGTTCTGTGCTGGTTTTGGTGTGAATTGTCTCAGCTGCATGTGAATGATACTTGGGTGGGTGAAGGTTTTGCATGTGAATGTCAGTGTCATGTGAAAAAGAGATGATTATTTTTGGATGTAATGACAAGCTAGTCATTGATGTATGGATCTCTTGGGAGATTTGAGGCATTGAGTTTTTTGTGATCTGTGGGTGGGATCTGGGTTGGAATGAAACCTGCAGGTATTAGTGGAAGGAGGTTTGATCAAGAGGTTTAGTTGTTTTTCGTTTTGCATCTCAGGGACGTGTAAATGACAATGATGTATTGAGAAGTCATGAGCATCCCCATACTTAGAGCCTAGTTTAAAATCTTGCATCAGAGCAGAATCAGCTCAATCAGCTATTCATTGGTCAGATGATGGTTTTAAACCAGGTAACACGACTTATACGCCATTTATAACAGGATTGCATTAGGAAGTTAATCCATTAAAAAGAAATTACTTTTGAATTAATTCCATATGACTTTGGTGTGATCTAGAGCATTTATTTATTTAACAGTATTTAACAAATAGGTTTATTGTCAACTTGGAGCTAGTCTTTCTCATTCCCAAAATGAGCCTCCCCCCACTTAATTTTGCTCAGATTGCTTTCAATTTTGGTGAATCGATGCGACCCTGAATTTTGATTATGACTAACCAATTACTTTATTTTGTAAATTAAAAAAATCTGATGTTATTTAGAATTAAAGTTGGGAAATTTGGGCAATTTTAGCCAATCAACAGACAGCGTGGCATTAGCAGCTTGTTACCATGACAACTGCACGCTGTGTTGTGGTTCACTGTTGTCTGTGCAGCTGTTGTCTATGTTGATTTTTCACACTTAGTATTTTTACATATTTTTCCTTTCATATTTTTACATATTTTTCATTTCATATATATTTTGGGACTCATTGATCCAGATAGCTGGATTTATGATTTCACTAGGTTAATTCTATTCATAAAAATTTAAATTAGGAGCATCTCTTAAACTGTTAGCTTCACATTTCAACAGCTTAACTGAAATTTAGCACGCATAACAGGAATTGAGAGGGATATCGTGGAACAGAGAAACTGTGGGTAATACAAATAATTTGACATTATTTTTGAATTCTGCTTATTTTTGAATTCTTTTCCTTGGGACAAATTCTTTGTTGACCAGTGTTATTCTTGTTGTATCCAAGCATGAAAACATTACTCAACTTTGGAGTTTTGGAGACAGACGTCCCCTTTTCACACACACATGCACTTATATATTAATGATGTACATAAATACATCATCATCATCATCATCATTGTCGTCATTTAACGTCCGCTTTCCATGCTAGCATGGGTTGGACGATTTGACTGAGGACTGGTGGACCAGGAGGCGACACCAGGCTCCAATCTGATTTGGCAGAGTTTCTACAGCTGGATGCCCTTTCTAACGCCAACCACTCCGAGAGTGTAGTGGGTGCTTTTACGTACCACCGGCACGAGAGCAGTCAGGCAGTACTGGCGACGGCCACACTCAAAATGGTGTATTCTACATGCCACCTGCACAGGATCCAGTCCATCGGCACTGGCAACGATCTCGCTCGAATGTCTTTTCACGTGCCACTGGCACAAGTGCTAGGGAGGCGACGTTGGTAACGATCAACGGCCACGCTCGAAATGGTGTATTTTACGTGTCACCTGCATAGGGACAGGTATACATAATATTGAAGTACGCATAAAGTAAACACTTGCAGACAAATATATTAATATAACAAATTTTAAAATATGATAAAAACATACAATCAGTGAAAAGACTAAAGAAACGGTAAGATGATACATGTCGATTTTATTAGGTATTTCTGTTTATTTAGAAACCTACAATATACATGTTAGATGTTAAACTATAAATTTCACAGGGTACAACCCTAAAGTTAATACCGCTCTGCTAAACGCAGAAAATTTCTGTCTCGCTATTGGCTAAAAATACTCATTTTTTTTTTTTTTTGATTTTTAAACCTCTAACTTTTTCTCCAATTTTTTCTCTCCACAACATCATACCTTCAAAGTAATGAGACTGGAAGGTTACATTATTATAGCCGATTTTCAGATTTTTTACTTCCTTTTAAAAAATGAATATTTTGCAAATGAAAAAAAAACTAGATCCGTCAACTTTGTTTCCATCCTTTCAGAGGTCAATAAAATAAAGTACCAGTCATGTACTAGGGTTGACGTAATCGACTTGTCCCCTCGTCTTAAAATTGTTGGCTTTGAACACTCAACGGAGCGGGGTCCGTTCAGCAGAGTAACCGACCGTAGCAGTCTTAAGCTTGGGACAATAAAATAATAATAATAATAAATCGAGAATAAAATTCCAATGGCACTCACTAGTTGAAAGGAACTAGTTATTAGAGTATCACCAATGAAGAGGCTTGTCCATTCTGACGTATAATTAATTTATTCACCGACAATACTAAGAAATGGTTAAGATGTGACCTGACATTCATTACACGTTTTTTGCATAGAAGAGATTTGTGGTTCCTATCTACCCTAACCTGACTAAACTCTGAAAATTGAGGCAAGTAAGTTTCTTATTAATAGGTCAAAGAAGAAAAAGAAATAAATTTTAGGTGTCAGGGAGTGAGGAATTGTAAAGACTGTCTGTTGTCGGGGCGGGTGGGGAGCTGGTCCTACGTGTTAGTGTGGGAAACAAATGGTATAATAAACTTGTAAAAAAAAAAAAAAAAAGGGCTCAAAAAGCATTCCCCCCTGCTCCCAGAAAATCCCTATCTCGTTCAGCTGGTCCTGCGTTCAAGTAAATTGGGCGTGTATAATCCACGGGGTCTGCACGCGGTGCCCTAACCGGCGGCTTACGTAGTCGCGTGGGCCATACTTTGTTGCGCAGGCCTGGCAGTTGTAACCTCCATGTATTTTTTTCAATAGACGTTGCAAGGCGAGAAAATGACAGTTATATAAAAGCAACATGTGTCAGACACATCAATATCGATCGAAATTTTGCCTCTTTTTCTTCTTTAAGATCTTTTCATCACTTGATAGCAGTTGTTAACGTGGTCCTGATGTTATCGTTAAGGTCAGCTCTGATTGACTGTAGACACTCCAATCTGATCATCGTATCTTGTTTTTACAGACTGTGTATCTAAGACTACGTTATACCGAGGGCTCTCTTTTATTTTCTTTTAAAGACTAGGGTATGATTTGATTAAGATTTGGCTGCTATTTCCAGCAGATCGAGGCTAACAGCTAAAAGTGGCGTGGATGGTTAAGCTGGGATAAACAGAAATGAGTTGGTTTTTTTTAATGGCGTTTGAACGTGAAGTGTTATGGATCTGAGCTGCGAGTTCAATCCACGTCAGCATCTGGTGAGTTCGTGTTACTTCTAAAGAAAAAAAACAAAACAAAACAAAACAAAAAACTTTCTCACACCTCAAATACAATTCTTCTGTCTGTTTTGCCTTTTATCTTTTTTTACTGGTTTCGGTAAATTTAAAGTGAACTGTCGCCAAGTATTCAAACATTAAAAAAAAATCGATCTTCTTTTAATGATAAAGACAACAACCGAGTGTATATTTATGACGAAATATAACCGTATTGATTGCCTTTTTTACTTTCATATCTACCTTTAATTTCATCGATATACATGTATACATATATATGTGTGTGTGTGTGTGTGTGTGTGCTATCGTCTGTAAGATATAGTTAAATATGTTATGATTTATATACGGGGGCCAACGAATGAAAACAAGTAAAATGCGGTAAAAAAACATACCAAAAAAATAAGATGCATTTCAGACTAAAGGAATGCCACTCTAACTTGAATTAAACAATAAAGTTTGTTTTCTTGGTAGTCCGAAGTAAATAAGCCCCACCCTCCATCTTTTTCTTTTATCGTTCATGTGTTTTCAGTGTTGTGTGTACACTCAATATCGACATCATTGATTTTCAGAATGTACACAAAAAGCCATGTGTAGTGGTGGTGGGAGAACACAGCTTATTTTTAACCTGTTACAAATATTTACAGAAAATACTTTAGTTTAACATCAATAATAAACGATAGGAGCTATAACTACAGAAATGCCTTTAACCCCTCCCCACTAAAACCGACTATGTTTCTTCATAAATGTCGGAAAACTGGATGTTCTAAACTCAAATTCTCAACGAGTACGTTTCAGATGGTGTAGATCACGATTACATCGGAATTTGATTTGAAAAAAAAGTAAATGCGGGGCTGGTGGGTGATGGATATGTAGAATAGTGTTATATGTTCGTGGTTAATGTCTATTCGAATGCGAGCTGGCAGAAACGTTAGCACGCCAGGCGAAATGCTTAGCGGTATTTCGTCTGCCGTTACGTTCTGAGTTCAAATTCCGCCGAGGTCGACTTTGCCTTTCATCCTTTCGGGGTCGATAAATTAAGTACCAGTTACGCACTGGGATCGATGTAATCGACTTAATCCCTTTGTCTGTCCTTGTTTAGCCCCTTGTGGGCAATAAAGAAATATATATACCAGAACAGAAGAGTGTTATATGTGTAACGATTATTGTTGACTGACCAAATTGTACATACTATACATAACAAATAGTGTTATTATTGTTCGGATGCTTTTCTTGTTCCTGAATAAATATTGATGTAAGGAAATTGTGTAGTACCCATTCAGTGCAAGAATACACAAGCTGGAAATCCTACAGATAGATACTTTACTCACTATCAAAATGTATGGTGAAACAAAAGTTGGCGTGTGTGAAATATCCCATTCCACTCCAATTTCTTTTTTTTTTCGTATCAAATTACGACATATTCGTGATCTCCAGCATCCGAAAAGTATTTGTAGAACATTTTATCCAAAAATATCTCGGTTTTCAGAGAGTTTTGGGGGGGGGGGGAAACGAATCGAAGAGTGTGAACTATCCGAAACTCCACTTCACCTTTTCCGAATACCCCCAATTTATGCCATCTGAAATGTACATCTAGAAAACTTAATTACAAACAGTGCACTTTTCAAAAAGTTAGAAAGAAACGAAGCCGGGAGTGGTGGGTACAATAATAAGAATTTTGTAATATATTTCTATTATACTCAGGTTATTTTCCTTCCTTTTCCCTTGTATTTATTGAATTTGCCAAAATGAAATATCGACAACTGGGTTCCAATATGTAAAGATATAATGGAAGGGGCAATAGCAGAGATAAAAGAAACGAAACTCCAAATAAAAGGTAACCGAGAGATAGGTGGGAACACACGAATGATAGGACAAACATAATAATTATAATTACTATACAATATACTCCTGAATTTATTTATTAAATAATGATAGTAATAATAATAATTATTTATAACATTAATATGGTTACGGATATTAATTAAAATCTGCAAAATTTATTATTTATATAATTAAAAACTGCATAATTTATTATTTATATAATTAAAAATTGCAAAATTTATTATTTATATAATTAAAATCTGCAAAATTTATTATTTATATAATTAAAAATTGCAAAATTTATTATTTATATAATTAAAAACTAAAATTTATTATTTATATTCAGAATGTTTTTATGTCTGAATCGGTGTTGGTGGAAGCTCACTTCCGGTATAGTAATTCTGTTACCCTCCTCGCAATGGTTCTTCTCCCTTCCTCTTCTCCCCTTTAAATTCGATGGTCGACCTCCCCCACATCCTTTGTAAGTCTTGTCTGTGTGACGGACACATGTGGTCATAACTACAGGAATCTCTCTCTTCTCTCTCTCCTGTTACCATCCCCCCAATCACGTAACTACTGTAGTAGCTGTCTCGCAGTCGTTCCAAACCATCATCATCATCATTAGCAACAATAACAACAACAACAACAGCAGAGCTACTGTTTGTTTGTTTCACCAGAAACATCCATGAGGGATTCTTTCTTCGTCGTTGTACACTTGTTTTGGTTTTTTCGACCGTGTCCTCCTGTCAACTAAAACAGTCGATGGTCTGCTACTTCCGTTTACTCCATGACAGGTAATGTATATATATATATTTATATACACAAACACAATTATTGGCTATCTATTTACCTTCTGCTTTCTCGTTTTTACATGGCAGTTAATTAGCAACCATTGTATTTACAAATAAAAAAAACCCTTCGAATTGATATCCCCTCCCTCGAGGCTATATCGAATAAGAATTGTGTATGTGGTGGGTGAGAGAAAAATCGAGGGAGTGATTGTCTATATGAAATGTACAAGTATTTTGTTTAACCCTTTATGAAACTTACACATCCCACATGGCTTTTGTATACATTCTGGAAACTAAATTTATGATGTTACAGAGTGTTTAGTGTGCATCATTATCTTATAACTTACATTGTCCAGTGTGTCCTTCCTGTTTGAAGACGGTAGAATGTGATTTGAGGGATGTTCGCTACTATTTCTCATATAACGTGCGAAGAGAGTCTCTCTTTCTGTTTGTTCAGTACCATCTATATATCTCTCGGCAAGTGACATGTTTAAAATAAGCCGTTAGACGAAACGTGAAGTCCTACCAACTTTTTCATTGTGAATTTACTCTATTTTTAGAATACAACTGTAAATATTCCGTCGTCATTCCTAAACGGGCTTTAAAATTAATCTTCTTTTAACATGCATAAAACAAAGTTACAACTCGGAAGTAAGTTCGTAATATTAACTAACAAACTCCCTCTAATTATATATATATATATATATATATATATATATATATGCATCCACACACACATACACACACACACACATACAACATGCAAGAAACCTAATGATATCAATTAACACTGGACTTGAACGGGTACATTTTTTTTTTGCTTTTCAGACACGTAATTCTACTGTTAATACGATTAATATAAAGAATACACACATCCGATATTTAGGGTTAGGGTTACGCCGAAAACGGTTGGTGTGCGTATTCTTTACCTTCGCATATATATATATATATATATATATATATATATATATATAAATAATACAGATAATAAATGAGTATATGCATATATACATACATGTATGTACATACCTACATCTACCTGTATATATAGATGCATATCTGGGTACAGGACATTGCAAACAAAACGTAGACAAAAAAATAATAATAAACGGGGTACAGAAAACACACAGGCCACATAGAGAACATTTCCTTCATCAGCTGCCACCATTCTAACACTGGCGTTTCGAAGAGTTAGTGCAGCGCATCGTTAAAATGGCTCTTCCCACGGACCACAAATTAAATACAGTGTGAACTGAATGCTTTTTGTGTGGCTCCAGCACTGGCGAGGTCACCAAGTAACTTGCAAAACAAAGATCTTTTGAGAGGGGTGGTAGTTTTAGAAGATTACTTTGTACCAGATGATGAGAAATAAGTATGACAGACATATAAGTAGATGTCTTGCAGTAGGAAATACATGGCTACCCTAGTCAGAGGTAGGGAGAGAGATAGTGGGATGTGCCAGTGCACTCTTAAGGTACTGGTTGACATAGCAGCTAATTTTCCTTCATGTCACCCTTGGCTATCTTTGTTAAAAAAAGAATGTTGGATAATGTAGCCTTATGTCTTAAAATGATGGTCGTGACTGGAAGGTCTTAGATCATAGAACTTCTTGATTAGAGCTCATTTGGGTTTAATCAGCAAAATTAAACCCCCAAAATTACCTGTATATATAAATAACCTTGTTATCTTAAATAACAAATGACTGAAAAACTGCCAAAAATTATACACACCTACACAAGGGTTGGACAAAATCATGGAACTTTTATTATTTGATAGACAGTTGGTCCACCTTTGGCATCAATCACAGTTTTAATATATCAAGGAATTGATTTGTACAGGTTCTGAACGATTGTTGGGGGAGCTTTGAGTCATTCTCTTAGTAAAACCTGCTTTAGCTCATTTGAGGATGATGGCAGAGGGAAACAGCTCCTTGCTGCTCCAAAATGCATCATAAATGTTCAATTATATTGAGACCTGGTGATTGCATATATGTGGGGAAAGCCAATTGGTCTACTCCACCTTTGTGCTCTTTGTACTAATTTTGAATAACATAAGCTGTGTGAATTGACACATTATCATTTTGAAAGTTTGTGCTACCATCAGGAAACAATGTATGTATCTTAGGTTCAAAATGCTTGGCCAAAATACTCAGATTATCTTTGGCATTATTAACTTTGCCATGTAGAACAACAGAAGGGCTGCAAGAATTCTGTGAAATGGCAGCCCAAATCGCCACAGAGCCACCCCCATGCTTCAGAGAAGGAGCCAAACAGTCATTGCTGAAGATTTCTTAGGATTGTCTTCAGAGAGAAACTTGCCCCCAAGTGGGGAAAATGAGCGACCGATGGATTCATCAGAGAAGATGACATTGTCCCATTGGCCACTTCTAATAGTCTAGACACCATTTTTTTCTGCTTATCAATCTTGATGAGGGAATAAAAGAGGTTTAGCAATTGCAGCCTTCTTATGGTATCCAGTTTTATGGAGCTCATTGGTACACAGGGTTGGTAAAGTGATGGTTTAGCTCTACTCTCTTTTTTTTTGCTGCTATAGTTGGTTAATTTTGCTTTCTCCAGAATTATACTCACTAGAGCTGGTTGTACTTGATTTGGGAATGCCAACATAATTCTCAAAACATTGAACAATTTAATAGTTTTAGTGACTGTACTCCAGCAATTTATCCTCATGGGAAATCAGATAAGGTATGCATTTTAACTTATGTAAATATAAATATCTGAAAAAAAATAGAGCTATGTCATGATATATAGTATGAGGTATACATAATGCATATGAACACAAATATACAGACTTGAATAGTTTTGATTTTGTCTCATTGCCAATAGAAAATCTTACATTATTTTGTCCAGCTCCTGTGTGTGTGTGTGTATATATATATATATATATATATATATATATATATATATATATATATATATATATATGGTGCGGTGAATAAATTGTCTTAGAATTACACAAAAATGAAAAAAAACTGACACATAGTGTCAGGAGACGCATTGTGCAACAAAATGGTTCATATTTGGTTGATTAAAAATGTAATGGCAAGTATTTATTGACCTTTTTCTTTCCTTTAAAAATCGGCATGAACTTTCTGGACAACCCAATATATTTATAAAGTTTATTCTAAGTTCTACTGTAATTAAATCACTCTCCTGCCTTCCACTAACTGAACTTCTTTGAATTCGTTTAAAATTTTCATTAGTCTTTATCAGGGTACATCTATCTCTTGATTTGCTACTCTATAATAAATCTTCCTGCACCTGGACACATTTATTATTTAACTCTTTGAAATGATTTATAATCTACAAAATGTATATATATCTTATTGATAATCTTGCTATTTCAGTGTGTCTGGCCTTGTTCTAGATTAGCATAATTTCCATTGGTCGTTGCTGTTACATCCATGCTATCCCTCACTGAGTGGACCTGTCATAGTCCACAACATCCCTCTCATTTTGACATAGTATGTCTAGGAGTACATTATTCAGTGTTTCCTTTTATAAAGACTGTAAGTTGGAATTTGTGCCAGATTTTACTACTAGAATTAGTGACCATATGCATAGTGACTTCTCATAGTGACTTCTCATTAAAGCTGGTAATTCCAATGGAGGTTCTGTGTGGTTGCTCAACCTGTTAAAGACAGCAGCCAGAACTGCTTCAGGTCACGAGATGAGGTAATATATAGTGCATATTGCTGGTGTATGAGATGCACTCTTGCTTTAAACCCCACCACCATTTTATAAGTTGTTGTTGTTGGCACTCCGTCGTTTACGATGTCGAGGGTTCCAGTTGATCCGATCAACAGAACAGCCTGCTCGTGAAATTAACGTGCAAGTGGCTGAGCACTCTACAGACACGTGAACCCTTAATGTAGTTCTTGGGGGATATTCAGCATGACACAGAGTGTGACAAGGCTGACCCTTTGAATTACAGACACAACAGAAACAGGAAGTAAGAGTGAGAGAAAGTTGTGGTGAAAGAGTACAGCAGGGTTCGCCACCATCTCCTGCCAGAGCCTCGTGGAGCTTTAGGTGTTTTCGCTCAATAAACACTCATAACGCTTGGTCTGGGAATCGAAACCGCGATCCTATGACCGCGAGTCCGCTGCCCTAACCACTAGGCCATTGCGCCTCTACATTTTTTTTTTATAAGTATAGTTTGTGGAAAAAACAAATGTATCTTTCATCGTGTACATATTGAAAAAAATTATTTTTATGTGGTTTTGTAAAGAAAATGTATGATTCTGTGCATGTAAGGACAATATTATGACTGTATATTAGAATAAAATATGAAACCATAAATGAACTACATTGTGAAAATACCTGTCGTAATACAGTTTTCAAGATATACAACCTAGAAACTGAATTCCTTGTCTGGTAACCACATATGGTACATAGATTATGTACCATACTTTGTAGTGAGCTTGTTGGTATGAGGAGATTTGTATGTGGTAACTAGATTGACAAAAATGAAGTAATTCACTGACAAGACTGCAATATTGTTATACCACAGAGTACCAGCACTCTCTCTCTCTCATGAGCAAGGTGTAATCTTCTGACTTGTCTACATGGGCAGCACCACCGAAAATTCTGGTGTCCCATCCAACCCATTCCAGCATGCAAAGTGGTTTAAAACAGTGATGATATGTATGTATGTATGTGTGTGTGTGTATATACATATGTAGATGTATTTATGTATCTGTGTGTGTGTGTGTATATATATATATATATATATATATATATAAAAATTTAAGGAATGGAGAAAACGCATGTTATAATTGCATACTTTATTCCTACATATGTTTCAAAGGATTACAACCTATGTGATCCATAGGGATCTGTGATATTCACAGATCCCTATGGATCACATAGGTTGTAATCCTTTGAAACATATGTAGGAATAAAGTATGCAATTATAACATGCGTTTTCTCCATTCCTTAAATTTTTAAATATACTCAAATACCCAAAATTTCAAGGAGTTATTGCCTTAAAAACAGGAACTACACCAAAGTTATTTTGTGTTCTTTGCTACATTGGTTTCTATTAACCCATTTATTCTATCCGAAGAATTTTTATTCATTAAGATAGAAGAAATACATATATATATATATATATATATGAGAATGGAGGAGGATAGCTGCGTGAAAAAGTGCCACACCCTAACAGTTGAGGGAACCCGTGGAAGAGGTAGGCCCAGGAAGACCTGGGCTGAGGTGGTGAGGCAAGACCTTCGTACATTGGGCCTCACCGAGGCGATGACTACGGACCGAGACCTTTGGAAATGGGCTGTGCGTGAGAAGACCCGGCAAGCCAAGTAAGATCGTTGCCAGTGCCCCTGGACTGGTTCTTGTGCGGGTGGCACATGAGATGCACCATTTTGAGCGTGGCCGTTGCCAGTACCGCCTGACTGGCTCCTGTAGGATTTTCGAGCGAGATCGTTGCCAGTGCCCCTGGACTGGCTTGTGCGGGTGGCACATAAAAGACACCATTTCGAGCGTGGCCGTTTTCGTGCGGGTGACACGTAAAAGCACCCACTACACTCTCTGAGTGGTTGGCGTTAGGAAGGGCATCCAGCTGTAGAAACTCTGCCAAATCAGACTGGAGCCTGGTGTTGCCATCCGGTTTCACCAGTCCTCAGTCAAATCGTCCAACCCATGCTAGCATGGAAAGCGGACGTTAAACGATGATGATGATGATGATGATGATGTAAATACATACACAATGTGTGTTTTTAAGATTTTGTCTTACAGTTTGCATAATTAGCCTTCTGTTATGAGAATCACAGATGTCCAGTTTGATAAGTAGAAAATTACCAGCTAAATAGTTCATAGTTTGTGTTTGTGTGGGTGTGTGTATATATATATATGTATATATATATATATATATATATATATGTGTGTGTATCCATGGCTAATCCAGATCCTCTTTACATTACCCGCCAAAACGGTAGGATTGGAAAAGCTTAAATCTGTAAACTTACACAGTTGGATTGTTAAATACAGTGGTTTGTTAACTTGTAGTACTAAGTTCAACTCTCTCTCTGGGTACAGCATAGAGAATGATGGTCCCACATTAGAGTAACTTTTTTTTTTTAAATCTATAATCTTCAGCTGCTACTTCTATGGCTTTCAGACTCTTCATCAATTCTGTATGGCTATTTCATTTGTCTTTCTGTGTATTCTGATTCACATTTAGAGCTAAGCTATATAAAGGTGTGGTTTGTTTGTTTTTTACTTCCTTTAAGCCTGCATAACTCATCAAATTAATTTAGTATAGCATGGGATTTCTTGTCTGATAATAATAATTTCTCACATTGGCACCAGACCAGAAGTTTGTATTGGAGAGATATAATTGAATTCACCCTGGTACATGATGAGTTTCTATTTCCATTTGAGGTGCAGGCTTGGTTCTGTGGCTAAGAAGCTTGTTTTCCAACCATGTAATCTTGTAGTCAGTTCTTCCACTTGACACCTTGGGCAAATATCTTCTACTATTGCTCCAGGTTATCCAAAGTCTTGTGAATGGATTTGGTAGAGGGAAACCAAAAGAAACCCATCACATGTATGTGTGTATGTATTTATATACATACATATATATATATATATATATATATATATATATATATATATATATATATATATATATATATATACACACACTCACATGTATGTGTGTGCATATATACATATATATATATCATTCAATAATAGGATAAAGTCTTTATAAGAATTTATCAAGTAGCTAGCATGAAAAAACCTCATAAGGGAAAAATCCATCATTTATTCCCTGAAATATATTTATTTATATAAGGGCATTACTATACATGAATGCCTCATGCTAAGAGGGACTCTAAGGTCAAACTACCATAATAAGTGTGAATATGTATATATATATATATATATATATATTATATATTATCCAAAAGTATCAGTGCCAAGTAGTGTTTAGGCAGAAGCAAACTTGAGGCTAGTTAAAATATGTTTGTGACATATTTCAACTTTTAAAGGCAAATTCACTGCAGCTGCTATAGAGGAAAAAATTCTCTCTCATGGTAAAAGGTATGAAAACACTACATCTGTCTAGTGCTACCCCAATGGCTAAACAACTAGAAATGTGCCTGGAATCCAGTAGAGGGAAGCACTTGGCAGATATGGTATTTTTACACCTTTTACCATAAGAGAGAATTCTTTCTCCATGGTAACTGCAGTGAATTTGCCTTTAGAAGTTGAAACATGTCACAAACATATTTTAACTAACCTAAAGTGTGTGTATATATAATATTTATTTATTTCTGTGTACTCTTGTCTTGACATAACATGATGGTTGTTGTGAATAAATGTGTTGTTTGTTTCCAGTCTTCTTTAAAAAACATGTCTGGCCATGGAAAATATCATCTTGCTTGAAAACAGGTGGGAGTTGGCAACATGAAGAACATCTGGCCAAAAATGTTTGCCTTTACAAACTATGTCCAATCCATGCAGGCATGGAAAAGTGCACGTTAAATGGTGATGATGATCCCCAGATACATAAAACCGAGGACTGCAGGATATTTTGTCTGCTGGTGTCCTGCTGTTTTTTGTGTTGTTTAAGAAATTTTTTATTTTGCTTTGATGTGTCTATGATGTATCTGTATATATTAGGGAGTTCGGAAAGTAATTGTTTTTTTTTTTCACTACTTTGAAATATGAATCAACCATTCACAAGGTTGAATTGGTGAGAACTGTCTACAAATAGTATATCATCTCTTCCATCTGGCAGTGTGTCATTCGTAGTTATTTCGGTAATTAATTCCATGGAGGGGAACATATTTGCCATTGCTTACTGTATGAGTTTTGAAGAAAACGGTACTGCTACAGAAGCAATGTGTGAAGTGTATCTGGATGCAGTGAAAGCTCGTATATGTCAGCTGTGGTTTAAAAGGTTTCAATATGGTGATTTGATTGAGACATATCTGACAAACCTTGTTCCCAACATAAAAGAAGCACTTGGCTGGGAACCAGCATTGCAGTGATAATAATGTCACGTCTGCTGTTGATGACTTTTTTTGACAAACAAGATCAAAGCTTCTTCACCAATGGGATCCGAGCACTGCAACAATGATAGAAGACGTGGGCTGCAAGGAAACTATCTTGTTGTTGGCACTCCGTCGCTTACGACGTTGAGGGTTCCAGTTGATCCGACCAACGGAACAGCCAGCTCGTGAAATTAACGTGCAAGTGGCTGAGCACTCCACAGTCACACGTGTACCCTTAACGTAGTTCTCGGGGATATTCAGCGTGACACAGTGTGACAAGGCTGGCCCTTTGAATTACAGGTACAACAGAAACAGGAAGAAAGAGTGACAGAAAGTTGTGGTGGAAGAGTACAGCAGGGTTCGCCACCATCCCCTGCCGGAGCCTCGTGGAGCTTTAGGTGTTTTCGCTCAATAAACACTCACAACGCCTGGTCTGGGAATCGAAACCGCAATCCTACGACCGCGAGTCCGCTGCCCTAACCACTGGGCCATTGCGCCTCCACCAAGGAGACTATATTGAAAAAGAAACCTCATTTAGTCACATTCCATGAGAGTATCTTGGTCAATCTATGAACTTTCCAGCCAAACCTTGTAGTAGTGACACTGTGAAGGAATAACTCCTTTATAACTTTTGTTTTTGTTATCTAGATTTAAAAGCTGTTTATCATGAGCAGTTGTAAAGAAGAAAGTGAAAGCTGCCTGTCCCTGTGTGCTTCTAACGGCCATGAGGATGCCGAACAGTTTGACAGAATTTCATCCAGCCAGACCCATGCTGTCTCCTCTACGACCTGTGGAGAGGTAGCCATCCATCCAAACAAGAGCAAGTCACCAAAAATGTCTCCCAGCAGCAGCAGCAGCTCATCTGATGCTGCAGTTCTGCAGAGAACCACCGTTGCCGACATGACCAAGAGCAAAGACTTTGAGACGTTCCACTTGGCACCGAGCAAGAAGGCGGACAGCAAATATTACAAAGAGGAGAGTGCCGAGACTACGAAGGAGAAGAGCCGCAGCAGTAGCAAGAAGGCAAACAAGGAGAGTGGGAAGCTGTATCCTGGCAAAGAAAGTGTAAAATGGTAATTATTGGCGCTTTTCTCATTTCTTTGGGTTTCAGTTCTCAAATGCTTTGGTTGACTTTGATAAAGTAAGAGATCATTTTATAAAAACCAAAAACCTGTGAAGGTGTCCTGGAAGTGGAAATTTTTATTTCTTAGCTCATGATTTAACCCTTTAGTGTTTGCATTATTCTGCCAAAATTAATGCTTTTTCATCCACATTGTTTTGAACTAATCATACATTATCTTGTAGCTATGAGATTTTGATGAGGTAGTTGTTAATTTTTAAAACGATATTGTAGGGTTGGTGTGAGAGACCAGATTTGGTCAGTTTGAACATAAAACAGGCAGAATACTTTTAGCCGGATATGGCCGGTTTAAATGCTAAAGGTTTAAATATGCATACATGCATACGGCTGTGAGCTGGCAACGTTGTTGGCACATTGGACAAAATGCTTAACAGCATTTCTTCTGGTTCTCTATGTTCCCAGTTCAAATCCCACCAAGGTCAACTTAGCATCTCATCCCTTTAGAGTTGATAAAATAAAGCATCAGTCAAGTAATGGGGTTGGTGTGATCAGCTTGCTCCGTCCCCTCAGAATTGCTTGCCTTGAGCCCTACAGTCCTGTTTATGGCGTATGTTGTGATCCCAGTCATATGACCTGGAAACAGAGTAACCATCCTTAAGACTCAAGTATGTGTGATGCATGCATGCATATTGTATGTGTACATGTATGAATATCATGTGAATATGCCAAGTCCACTCAGCTGGCAAAGATGAATAGTATCTGTATTTCAAAGAGCTAGCCTTGTTACACACTGTGTCATGTTGAATTTCCCTGAGAACTATGTTAAGGATACATATGTCTGCAGAGTGCTCAAGCACTTGCATGTTAATTTCATGAGCAGGCTGTTCCGTTGATTGGATCAACTGGAACCCTCATTATCATAACTGATGGAATGCCAGTTGTTATTATTATTATCATTATTATTATTATTATTATTATTATTATCATTATTATTATTGTTTTCATTATTATGCCAAGTACAAAGGCAGTGAGCTGGCACAATCGTTAGCATACCAGGCGAAATGCTTAGTGGTATTTCCTCTACCGCTGTGTTCTGAGTTCAAATTCCACTGAGGTTGACTTTGCCTTTCATCCTTTCGGGGTCAATAAATTAAGTACCAGTTGGGTACTGGGATCGATCTAATCAACTGGCCCCCTCCCCCAAAGTTTCAGGCCTTGTGCCTATTATAGAAAGGATTATTATGCCAAGTACAGCAGTATCCAGCTTTGTCTGGGTTTAGTATCTGCAATAACTGGAGAAGGTTTAGGGTTTATTTTGGAACTTATCACATGAAATTTACTATACTTTGCATAAATTTTTGCTTTATATCATAGCTTTATCTTTATTTCAAAAAGTAAAGCAACTTGTGCCGATGTGGTTGTTGCTGAAGTGGGTCACTTCATCATCATCATCATCATATGTCTGTTTTCCATGCTGGCATGAGGTGGATGATTTTAACAGGATCCATTGAGCTGCTGGCCTGTGTTGAACTCCAGTGTCAGCTGTGACAGGGTTTTCTATGGTTGGATGCTCTTCCTAACACTAACTTCACAGAGTGTACTGGGTGCCTTTCTTGTGCCACCAGTACCAGTGAGGTTGCCAAGTAACTTGCAGAACAGGAAACAGGAAAAGACGAAAGAAAGCCACTGCAACTGTGTGTGTGTGTGTGTGTGTGTGTATGGTGGGGAATATTTGAAAGGAGGAGGTGGTTTTAAGCCAAGTATACCAGAGTGTGTCTTGCTATAGAGAAGATACTTGGCTACTCCATTTTTTTATGGGTGGGTGAGAGTAACTGAGATGCTAGGGAAAGGGTGCTTAAATGAACCCTCCTGATTTACAAAACAGCCTCACGGAAATTGTTCAGTTGTGAAAGTGAACCATGTACAAAATGATTATTGTATTTCCTTAATTATTCATTAAAAAAATAAAATTGGTTGAATGAAGTGTTTTATATCATTCACTGTTTGTTTAATTTCAGCAATGACCCAGATGGGAAAAATAATCATTACAAAACATCAGTGATAGGTGATAAGAAAGATGTGAAATCAAAAGAGAAATCTGATCGTAAAGGAAATAAAGGGTAAAGTACTGCTTTATGTTCATATATATATATATATATTTGGTAGACAGAAGCTGAAAGAAGCCTGTCTTATACATTTTTATATATATATATATATATATATATATATATATATATATATATATATATATATATACATATGTGCGTGTATGTGTGTGTGTCTCTTTGTTTTGACATCATGCGATAGTTGTAAATCAATGTCACCATCATACAAACAGTGTAATTACCCTGGATAGGACACTAGACTCTATTACTGTTAGCTTTTTCTCCAGGAAGAATTGAACTCACTAGTGCATGTCTCAATTATGCTGTAGATATTTAATCTTTGCTGTGCAGCAACCAAACCTATTCAGTTTTGTTTAGGTGCACGAGACACGGAAACCAAATTAACTCTTGCTCCTGCCATTATGCATTTTAGTCTTTAGACTGACCAAGCTGGGGCACTGCTCTCAAAGGTTTTTTTAGTTAATCATAACTGGCTCCAGTATTTTTACTGATAACTTATTTTTTCAATGTATTTACTGAATGGCTAAGTCCATCTTAGCATAAAAGGAGGTAAATCGACCAGAATCTGTTCAGTGCACTGATTTATTGGCAATCCCAGTCACACACACACACACACACACACACATGTATGTACATCTGCTACACAATTTCTGTCATGAGCTATCGGTCAATTTGAAAAGAATTCTGTCCAAGGTGCTCTATGCTGCACAGGAGAACCAAATCTGGGACCACATGGTCGTGGAGTGCACTTGTTTGCATTGTTGATGTAGTTATCATCATCATCATCATCATTCTTATTAGTAGCAGTATTGACAGGAAACATTTTTTTTAGTCTATTAGCCTCGTCATTTATTTGTTTGTGTGCATTTGTAAAACTAACTTTGGACAGTTTAATCTCCGTTTATCATAAGGTACCATGTTGTTGTTTAACCCCAGGTCAGCCTTGATCCAGTAGGCTTATAACTAAAACTGTTCCACTGTTGAGATATCTGAGATGATTTTTTACAGACTGTTAAGCGTAAGATAAAACATACATTTTTTTAATACTTACCTCTACACTACACAGGCTTTGATCTGTGGCATCAGGTTTCATATTCTGGGATATATACCACACTAAATTGAGATTCACAACCTTTATATCTAAACTAAGAGCAGTAATGTGCTTAACTATTATGTTATGATATCCGGTACTATGTGCATACATATTCATTGTTAGGAATATATCCAGTACTATATACATATATGATAACTATAGACCCAACTGATTGAAACAGAAGTAGAGAAAGATAGAAAAAAACGAAGTGTTATCTCTAAAGATGAAGTTTATAGCCTGAAATATTATAATCATAAAGGTATCTCAGTCATGACTATCTCATCTTTATATAGAGGCATAGTATATCTTGGACTAAATAATTTAATGAATCCTTCCAATTTCTGTTAAGACGGAGAGATTAGGCTTCTATTTCTAGCATATTGTGTGACGACAAAGAAGCTCTCTTATTGACCATCAAGTACTAGTTATGTGTAGAAGTATCTTAAGAAGAATGGAGATTAAATTAGAATTGAACACTCACCCCATTTCATTCAATTGCTCTGATCCAATATATAACACTGATAAACAGCGCATATGTCAGTTTGAATTTATCTCACCAGAGGAGGCCATATTTGGACTAAACTCTTCTTTTCATTCATCACCACATCATCCATAGCCACAGAGAATGTTCTTTATTTGACTGAAAACATTGTACCTTTTCTATTTTCTTAGTTTTTTGAACTTCTTCAGGTAAGAGACAGGTTTTCAGCTGCCTTCAAAGTTAATTTTCTTTGTTCTTTGTTTTTGGCGTTTTAATCTACTTTATTTAATTGAAGTTGAAATAGTTTTCTTGTTAACATTACATTTAATTAAATACAAAATTAATCATTAATGTGATGGTCAGCACCATCCAATTTGTTGAAGACTATGATGTCATTCACAGTACTTGGGGTATCTATCAGAATATTAGTCTGGTAGAATCCACCCACTTTGTGTCCACAAGTGAAATTGAACCTAGCATTGTCAAGTAACAAACTGTCAGTTTTTCTATTGCTACTACTACTACTACTACTTATTGCTTTGACTAGTTTCTGCTTGGTGGTACCTAGTTACATCACTGTCTTCTCTCTTTTCCGATTGGACTAACCATGTATCTGCCCTGCAGTGAGACACCTGTTCCTGTCCCTCTTATTTCTTTATTGCCCACAAGGGGCTAAACATTGAGGGGACAAACAAGGACAGATAGTGCGTAACGACCCCAGTGCGTAACTGGTACTTAATTTATCGACCCCGAAAGGATGAAAGGTAAAGTCAACCTCGGCGGAATTTGAACTCAGAACGTAACGGCAGATGAAATACCGCCAAGCATTTCGCCCGGCGTGCTAACGTTTCTGCCAGCTTGTCACCATCCAACCCATGCCAATATGGAAAATGGATATTAAATGATAATGCTGATTAGGCTATATGAGAGTGAAGTGTCTTGCTTAAGGCAAACATGCAGCACTTGTAATAGGATTCATACATTGGCACCCTGTATATGTTGATTATTACACTGACTAAACCATCCACTACTACTACAACAGCAGGCTGTAGTAGTAGTAGTAGTAGTAGTAGTGGGTGTTGACAGTTAACTTGGATGGATCTAGAATAACCTGTTGGGTGCTACATCAGTCAATGTTTTTCTTAGTTTTGTTTTATGTCTTTTCAAAAGATTCAAAGTGTTCATTTTTAATTCAAGTTGATTTCATTTCATTTTGGCGCAAGGCCAATTTTTGTATTGTTTGGGAATATTACCAATTGAATCAATCCCAGTATATCATAACTGGTACATATTTTAACATGGTGACGGGAAAGCAAGCTTTGACGTTAGTAAGATTTCAAATTGGAATCTAAGAGGCAGCTGACTAAATCCTGTTAAGACATTGTATTCTAGAAAACACTCTACCATGTCTGCTCTTTCAATGGTAACTTGATAAGTTTCATTTAATTAACCCTTTAGAATTTAAACCTGCCATATCTGGCCCAAACATTTTACCTGTTTTATGTTCATACCAGATAGATCCACCCTCTCGTACATAAGCTACAATGTCATTTTAAAAATATACAGTAACATCATCGAAATCTCAAAGCTATGAGAGAATGCAAAACAATGTGAATAAATATGTATTACATTTGACAGTAATCTGAATGTTAAATGGTTAAGTAATCTTTTATTAGTTTCAGTCTTTGGACTGCGACCATGCTGGAACACTCCTTTATATGCCCTACAATACATTGTCTAGCACTTTTTTTTATCAATGTTTATTGAATAGCTAATGGGTCTAACTTGGCAGACTAAATACCAGATGATATTTCTTTTGTTTGACGAATGTTTTTAAATTATTCTTTTGCCAGTGAACAAACAAGTATATATGATGAACTTCTCTGTAGTTTCCGTCCATGAAATTTCACTCACAAAGACATTGGTCATCTTGAGGTTACAGTATAAGGCAGTTGCTCAAAATACTGCAAGTGAGATTGAACCTGAAATTTTGTGGTTAAAAGCAAATTTCTTGAACCACAGCTAATATTTAAAGATTCTTTGAAAACATTAGATTATAAAAATGTCACTGTGCATTCTTGGTTATTTTGAGAGATGGAGTTGGTTAAAATGGAGTGCTGGATTAAATCTCCCATATGATATTGTTTTGAACCTTTGTTGTCTGAGTTCAAATCCTGCCGGGGTCTAACTATGCTTATCATCTTTTGGCAGCAGCAAAGTTAAAATATGTACTATGGTACATCTGGTTTTGATTGCACCTTTATTTGGCAAAATTTGCCCCTTGCGAATAAAAAAAGACTTGTTTAATACTGTTAATGAGAAAGTGAACTGTACAATGTTGTTCTTTTGAGCTCTTAGTAATGGTTTGTAAAATAATGAGCTTTTCTGATGGTGATATATTATTATTATTATTTATGATTTTATAAATTTTTATCTGTCTTCAGAATTGCTATTTTCAATCTAAGACTTAAATTTCAAACACAGTATCCATGGCAACAACTTCCATCAACCAATTTTATTTTTGTTGCTTATCTCCTGATGCTATCAATCTGTTTATGAATAAATGATCAGAGGTTTTGAACAAAATTCTATTTTACCAGAGATTCCTTTTTCTTTTTTTTTTCTCTCTTTGTAAAATCTCAAACAGAAATATTATTGAAAAATAATGTGATTTTAAACAGACATTTTATTGTTCCTTGGAAATGTTTTCTAATTTTTGAAACCATCACCAATAGAACCAAGTGTACCTGTCAGTTGTAATTGTTTTTGCATGGCACCTTGGGCAGTTGTTTTCTACTATTACTCCACTAGGCCAACCAAAGCCTTGTGAGTGATTTGATAAAGAGAAACTGAAAGAAGCCTATCATATATTATATATGCACATGTCTTGTCTTGATATCAGATGATTGTTTAAATAGATGTCATTCATTTCCAATATTCTGTGAAAACCTGTTTAACCCTTTTGTTACCATATTTATTTCGAGATGCTCTGTGTTTCTCTCAATTACCTTAAATATAACAAAGAATTTAGTAAAATAATTTAGTTATTACTCAGCTAGTGTTAGGAACATAAATTGTGACTAAGGTTTGGTGGAAGATTTTAATTCAAAGTTTATGAAAACAAGACATTTGTACTACGGAGGCAGAGCCGGTTTCAGCCGGGTTGGTAATGAAAGGGTTAACCATGGGGAAATATTAGCTTGCTTGGAAATCGGTGAGGGTCTATAAGAAGAAGAGCATTTGGCTGTAGAAATCCTGCCTCAATAAACTTTGTCCAACTCATGCAAGTGTGGAAAATCATCATTTAATGTCCGTTGTCAATGCTGGCATGGGTTAGACAGTTTGACCAGAGCTAGCCAGCTGAAGAGGTATCCAGGCTCCATGTCTGTTTTGGCATGGTTTCTATGGCTGGATGCCCTTCCTAACACCAACCACTTTACAGAGTTTACTGGGTACTTTTATGCAACACTGACACAAAAAACTTTTACTTGGCATGGCACCGGCACAAGTGCTTTTTATGTAGCACCAGCACAGACAGCCATGATTTTTACTTACCTTGACATGTCTTCTCAAGCACAGTGAACTGCCAGACGTGCCTGTCCCTTGTCATCCCCTCTGCGAGGCCTAACATCTGAAGATCCTTTCTCACCACTTCATCTTTTGTTTTGGGCATTAACTGATGATAATGGTGAATGATAGTATGAAGTTGATTCGACCAATCAGAACAACACATACAAATGGCTTATCATATGATCAGTGGGTCAATGTGAGGCACACAATCTTTAGTATTGTGAAGTGAGAAATTTTCTATGTTTCAGAAATGTTTTGTCATCACTTGTTCTTGAGTAGTCCCATTGAATGCCTGAGCAGAACAGAGTAACAACACACTAATAGAAAATCACTTCAACGATGAGAGATGACTCACAGCTTAAGAATAACAATTACAATATCTTCACACAGTGTTCTGATACTATAAGCACACATTGCATTATATCCTGTTGTTGCTGAGCAGCTTTTGTTTTAGTTTATTGTAGGATCCTGTGTCTGTTCTGTGGACACAGTGTTGCAAGTGTTGTGGTATAATCAGTTATGTAGAGCAGGGGTTTACAAACTGTGGTCCGTGGACCCCTTTATATTTCAGGCTTTACCTTAGGGACCCCCCTTATAAACGCTTATGAAATTTATACATAAACATTTGCTTAAAATAACATATTTTTACATTTATTTATTTAACAGTATTTAACAAATAGGTTTATTGTCAATTAAAAGATTTCGATTAAAAAACATATATAAAATCAAATTGCCCATAAAAAGTATTTGCTGTCCACAGACCACCTGTCTTCTCCTTGCGGACCACAGTTTGAAAACCCCTGGATTAAGACACAATGGAAATTTCTCTGTAATGCATGTTTATTTTTGTCCCTGTTTATTTGTTTTGATCTGCTCCCCTCCTTGCATTCCATAGAGGTGTTGGCAGCCTGACTAGTGCTACTTACAGTCCATTGAAAGCCGGCAAGGAGCCTCGGGGTGTTGAGATGAAGTCGGCTGCTGAACTCGAGGCTCTGTGGCAAAAGGAAGAGGAGGAGAAAAGGAAGTTGGAAGAAGAGAAAAAGAAGCAAGAAGAGGAGATGCGCCTACAAGAGGAACTTCTTCGGGTCAGTCATCCATTTTTATCTCTCTAAAACAGTCGTCATTATTTGTGGTGGGAGGCAAAGTGTGTCGAAAGTTTCTCGTTTTGTTAATGTGCAGTTTTTAGCACACCTGGTATCTTTTTTCTTTTATTTGTTTCAATCATTAGACTGTGGCCATGCTGGGGCACCGTCTTGAATTTTTACCCAAATGAATTGACCCCAGTACTTTTTTTTTCTTTAAAGCCTGGTACTTATTCTATCAGTCTCTTTTGCTAAACCACGTAGTTACGGGGATGTAAACACACCAATACCGACTGTCAAGTGATAGTGGGGTACAAACATAGACACAAATATTTTATATTTTATCAACCTCAGAAGAATGAACAGTGAAGTTGACTTAAGAAAACTTTAAAATCAGATCATTAATCCTTTTGTTACCATATTTATTTTGAGATGATCTGTGTTTCTTGCAATTAATTCCAAATATATCAAAGAATTTAGTAAAATGACTTAGTTGTCATTAAGCTGGTATTAGGAACATAAATTGTGACTAAGATTTAGTGGAAGATTTTAATTCAAAACTTACGAAAACAAAACATTTGTACTACAGAGCCAGAGTCAGTTTCAGCCAGGTTGGTATCGAAAGGGTTAAGGGATGTACCTAAATGATTGTTTCAGATTTTTGCTACAAGGCCAACAATTTCTGGAGAGGGAGTTAATTGATTACATCAACCCCTGTACTTAACTGGTACTTTATTTTATTGAGGTGGAGGCGCAATGGCCCGGTGGTTAGGGCAGCGGACTCGCGGTCATAGGATCGCGGGTTCGATTCCCAGACCAGGCGTTGTGAGTGCTTATTGAGTGAAAACAATTTCAAGTTCCACGATGCTCCGGCAGGAGATGGTGGCGAACCCTGCTGTACTCTTGCACCATAACTTTCTCTCACTCTTACTTCCTGTTTCTGTTGTGTCTGTAATTCAAAGGGTCAGCCTTGTCACACTGTGTCACGCTGAATATCCCCGAGAACTACGTTAAGGGTACACGTGTCTGTGGAGTGCTCAGCCACTTGCACGTTAATGTTCCGTTGATTGGATCAACTGGAACCCTCGACGTCGTAAGCGACGGAGTGCCAACACACACATTTTATTGATACCAAATGAATGAAAGGCAAAGTTGACCTCTGCAGTATTTGAACTAAGAATGTAAAGCTCTGGAAGAAATGCTGTTAAGCATTTTGTCCAGTGTGCTAATGATTCTACCAACCTGCCATCTTTATGTAACTCAATAAAGCAAAACTATTTCTCTGCTATTTTACCATTTTTGACTTTTTTGTTGGTGTTTGAGATTTTTGGTTTTTGGTATATTTTCAGAAAAAGAAAGAAGCTGAAGAAGCGCAGATTCAAGAAGAATTGGTAGGTTAATTAACCTGTTTTGAGTTTTTTATGAATTTAAATTTGTTGTGTTGTCTTGGGTCAGTGTTGATTAAGTAAATCTATTTGGAATATTGTTAGCAGGTCACATGATCAGTTGTAATCCACAAATCGATAACTTTGGATGTCATACCTCCGTCTCTTTGAGAACTATCATCATCATCGTTTAACGTCCGCTTTCCATGCTAGCATGGGTTGGACGATTTGACTGAGGACTGGTGAAACCGGATGGCAACACCAGGCTCCAATCCGATTTGGCAGAGTTTCTACAGCTGGATGCCCTTCCTAACGCCAACCACTCCATGAGTGTAGTGGGTGCTTTTACGTGCCACTGGCACGAAGGCCAGTCAGGAGGTACTGGCACTGGCCACACTCGAAATGGTGTATTTTACGTGCCACCTGCACAAGAGCCAGTCCAGAGGTACTGGCAACAAACTCGCTCGAATGTCATGCATGCATGTTTGTGTGTGCACATATTTGTTACATCTGTTTGTAGGAGCAATGGTGGCCACAAACTAAATACAGAACTCAGTACTTTTAAAAGTAGAGTCTTTATTTATTTATTTATTTATTTATTTATGGGTAAATTTACAAATTTGTTTGGTTTCTGAATTCATCAGAATTTATCTTAGAAAGTTTTCATGAATTCAAGAATGAACGAATCCACTTCATAGACTTAGCCCAAAATACATATATTTACGCACAGACAGACAGATTAAGTCCCTAATTATTATTTGTTCTATTTTGGCTTGCAGAGGACGATCCAAGATTATATACAAGAGGTGAAAGAGAGATTGGACCAGAAGAATTATTTACGAGGCAAGAATCTTAATGCTGCAGGTGAGTTTAAGTTAGCTTAATCATTTGATATTAAATGCAGTAAAACTTGTTCAGTTCTGATTCAAAAGAGCTTTACACAAGGACAGTCCAGCTATGACCATCTAGTGTTTCCATTTTTTAAGCAGAGAGTACTACAATAACTAACGAGTCATTTTCTATGAGTCATTTTCTTCATACTGAGTCATTTCTTCATACACGAATCATTTTCTTCATACTGTGGAGTATGTCTTGAGGGAGATTTGACTGCTGTTTCTAGCTGGTCAAGTGACCCTTTAAATGCTTTCTTGTTGACTGGATTTTTGTAAATTTTATAGACTAAATTCTTTTGTCTGAAATCTAATATTTCTGTCATATTGTTTATTATTATTGAGTGAGAGAGCAACACATGCCATCAAAGTGACACTGGGGTACAAATGTATGAAATCCAATACAGCATGACTACCCATCTGATAAGGGCACACCAGGCACATACATCAGAACTATGTGTGTGATATGGTGACCTCATATCAAGATAAACATCTCATGACTTTACAGGTGGATAAGTAATGCTGAAGACTATTCTTCCAATTGTCAATGGTCCTTGCAAACTCAAAAATTTCTAATTTTTTGGAATAAAAATTCTAATTTCTGAATTTTAATTGTACTTGATAATTTTTTTTTTTTTTTTCCGCCTGAAGTGCTAAAAGTATATTTATGTTGGTTATATCACAGTTTGAATTAGGTTTGCAGTTAAACTTACAAAGTGTTTGATAGTTGAATAGTTTTTTCTCATATGACCAATATCCTCGCCTATACCAACTAACTATGTGTGATCTATTTATAGAGAATCGTCCAGATGAGACATTTTTCAGTAAGTTGGACTCTAACCTCAGAAGAAATACTGCTTTTGTGAGGAAGCTGGTAAGTATCTTTTTTGTTTCCTTTATTAGTGTATGATTAAACAGAGTTGGACCCATTGAAGCCTCAAACTCTTGTACAGAGGAATTTCAGGGGTTCTCGCTCAGAAGCCATGGTCCTGAGGATGTGATTTCTGGTGGTTTTCGGTACATGAGGAAGTTTGGAGGCAGTGAAAATGGCTTTGCTTGTTTGTCCAGGTTTCCCACATAACTTGTGGCCAATATTCCTTAAATCCCTAGCTGTCACAGTCTTGAAGGTCTCATAATCGGATCGTTTCTTCCTGGGCGCTCATGTGGCTAAATTATTATGTCAATAAATGTTATTTTATTATTATGGTTTTCTGTTAAATATATATTCAATGTATGCTTAAAATGTATCATTACCCTTCATTTTCTGAAAAAAAAAAAAAAGTCTAGATGGGCTATTTTCATTCAAAAGCTATTAGCGTGGTTTACCCCAAAACTGAAGAATCTGAAATAAAAAAGAAAAGATGTTACACAGAATAATGAAAACATAACAATTGTGTTGCTATAGTATGGAAACCAGCTGGAAAAAGTTTTATGAAAATCGATACCCAAAAAATTGAGAAATCCTAAATTTCACTCCTAAGCTATTAGCATGGTTCTGGGTGTAGGATTGGTATGGAAAAAACTACTATCTGCATTTAAAGGTAATGAAGTTTTAAGTGGATATTATCTGCTTTCTACAGTAAAAGAGTTAATGGCTCCAAGGTAGTGTGGCTGGTCACTAAGTAGCTAGCTGCAAAGGTTTGTGGCTTCACTGTCAACAGCCCAGTCTACCTCACTGTGCTGTGGAATAAAGAAGAATTGGTTAGATTTAATCGGGGGAAGTCAAATAACTAGTGTATGGAATAAATACTCTTTACTCTTTTACTTGTTTCAGTCATTTGACTGCGGCCATGCTGGAGCACCGCCTTTAGTCGATTAAATCGACCCCAGGACTTATTCTTTGGAAACCTAGTACTTATTCTATCGGTCTATTTTGCCGAACCGCTAAGTTATGGGGACGTAAACACACCAGCATCAGTTGTCAAGTGATGTTGGGGGGACAAACACAGACACACAAACATATACACACATATATATATATATATATACATATATACGACGGGCTTCTTTCAGTTTCCGTCTACCAAATCCACTCACAAGGCTTTGGTCGGCCCGAGGCTATAGTAGAAGACACTTGCCCAAGGTGCCACGCAGTGGGACTGAACCCGGGACCATGTGGTTGGTAAGCGAGCTACTTACCACACAGCCACTCCTGCTTACTTTTCTTTTGTTTTTTTTTTAAATGTTGACTGTTAGTTACAGTTCATTTCCTAATTGTTCAATTAAATTAAAATCAATGTTATAGAAAGTTAAATGTTTTTGGTGTTGAAAAATAATAATGTTTAAAATGAAATTTGTAATTTAATTGCAGCGTAATTTAACGGAGTCACTGAAGGACTCTCTGACCAAAGATATCCAGAGTTTAAACCTTTCCAAGTACATCGGAGAAGCAGTAAGTATATATTCCTCTCCCATCCTGTTGTATGCACTCAATCCTGCCACAGCCACTGGCTTCTAGTTCTGGACTCACAACTCCATCTACTGCATCATTAAGTATTTATTTGTATATGAGCAAGGTCTCCCAGTCCTTGGCCAACTTAAACAATCTGTTATGAGTGTCTGTGATGCTTTCAGGTTGGACCTCACATTCCATTCTGGTTTATTTCTTGGTTCAATAAATTCATAAAATCTTTTGTTTTGGGAAACTGAGGGTACAGTTAACTTTTGAGGGAGATTTGGTAGCTATTTCAAACAGATGAAGCTACCATGTTTTGGATCCCTTCATGATTATAATAACAATGATAACTGATATTGATGATTGTAATAATTAACATTGGTGACTGATATTGTTGATTATAATAATTAATATTGGTTATTATTAATGTCTAGCTCCACATAGGCTATGATTGCCAAGTTTTGAAAAGTTCTGTGACATCTAGTTTGGCAGCCAACAGATGTGATGTGGCCTGTTTACACATGTAGAAAAACTATCCATGTGTAGAAAAACTGTATCCATGTGACAAACCTGTATTGTTTTACAGGCATTCCAGCTATGACCATCCCATCTTTTCTAACATGAGATTTGGTTGCAAATTCTTGGCTTTGTCAGTCTGTGGTGATTTTAGTAGTTGTTGGTTATAATAGCATGTTATTGTTTGTTCCTTCTTGAGCGGCATGGCTGGCTCATAAGGGCCAGTTTTCTGGTTTCAATGGTGTATAGGTTCTCCACCTGGATGGGATGCCAGTCCATCGCAGGTGAGCTGCTAGATGCAGAAGGAAAGAGTCAGCAGAAGTTCGCCATTACCTTATGGTGGAGCTTAGGTGTTTTGCTCGTAAACACAATCACTCGGTCTGACATTCGAACCCACAATCCCTTCACCACTGCTCTAACCACTTGGCCATGTGCCTCCACTTAATAACATAGATAATTATAATAGTTACTATTTGTAGTTATAATAGTTAGACCAGATAGTTATACTAGTTTCTCTTTGTGGTTAATAATTATGTTTTGTTATAATAGTAATGATAGCTCTAGTAGCTATTGGTAACTATAAGTTATTATTAGTGCCTGCAACTTATATGGAAACTATAATGTAAAATATAGACTATGGGGAATATAGGAAGTTACAATAATCTGTACTTCATAGTAACATTATAAAACAACCATGTTAGTAAAATATTTAGTTTTGTAGTCATTAACTTTTTGATTAAAATAATTAATTTCTTCCCCTTGTATAAAGTATTGTTGCGGAGTGAATAACGAACATAACTTTGTTGTTATTTATTTTATAATCCTTTATTTTTTTTATGTATTTTTTTTTGTTTTAGGCTGCAGCACTTACTGAAGCCAAACTGAAGATGTCAGATATCAACTGTGCCGTCCTTATTTGCAGTCTCCTTCACCAGCGCTATGCTGATTTTTCTTCCTGTTTAATGGAAAACTGGCAGAAATATCTCCTTTGTAAGAAAGAGGAAAGGGTACGAGAGACAGTTTATCAATTCATTGCTTTTGTCTTTATGTAAACTTTGTGACTCTTGTCTTTTATTTAAGGTCTTAAAATGGCCAAGTTGATATTCTAGCAGTAGCAGTAGCAGCAGTAGCAATAGCAGACAATTCTTCATGTTTCATACTGTCACTGACACTACAGTGTATCCATGTTTAAAATGTTTAGTTTCATTGGCCAAGTCCACCACACTCTAAACAAATATTATACGTGCTATAATTCTTTACTGTAAGTCTCTGGATTTTGGGTGAGTATATTTCGTTGTTTTGCAGTTCTGAAGTAATTTCTCCTCTTGAAAGAAAACCCATTTGTAATACACCAGTGTCTGCTATCCAGGGAAGATTTCTCTCTCAGATGCTGTTTAACCCCTCAGCATTTCAAAATACCGTCAAATATAATGCTTATTTATTCACATTGATTTGAATTAAACATGCATTATCTTGTGGCTTCAAGATTTAGAAGGATGTGATTATTTACTTTTAGAGTGACATCATAAGGTAGATACGAGAGGCAAGATATGGCTGGTTTGAACTTAGAACAGATAGAATATTCGGTCCAGATATAGTTGGTTTAAATGTTAAAGCGTTAAGCTACAGAACTGAACCCGGACCCATGTGGTTGGTAAGCAAGCTACTTACTACACAGCCACTCCTGCGCCTGTCAACAACAATTTCAAAAATACTTGGTTTCTTGCTTATTTCTGACTGTTAATTTTTCATGTCTTAGGGTTTGATTTTTCAATTCTGTTGGTAATTCTTTCTCGTTTTGTTTCTTCTGCTACAGATTGCAAACTTAAGTAAATACAGAGTAGATTTGAGGTTCTTTGCTGAACTTGTGTCTGTCGGTTTGTTTTCCGAAAAAGAAGGTCTCCATGTGTTGGCCAACCAGCTTTCCATCTTAGTGAACAGTGATAAAGAGGAACACAACAATCTCTCCATCATATCCAGTTTTTGTAAACACTGTGGAGATGATTACGTTGGAATTGTACCCAAGAAATACAGGTATGTATATGTTCCTTTTTTTAAAATTTTTTTGTTTTCTCCAATCAGCTGTTTAGAACATCCTTGAGATTCCTTGAAGGTAATTATGTTTTTATTAGATAAACTTTGGGAGACATGATAGAGGAGTGAGTGAAGAGGCTTGTTCCATTTAGGGTTCAGTGTTGGTCCTCCCTATTTCCTTCCAGATGACTTGCAATAATGCCATGTCGTCATATTCACCATATTATACATCCATGAAGATTACTGTATTTTGATTAAGTACAAGACACACATCAACTTACACATACGTTTTAATTGCCAGTGCCTGGTCGTTGCCAGTGCCGCTGGACTGGCTCCCGTGCAGGTGGCACGTAAAAAACACCTTTTTGAGCGTGGCCGTTGCCAGTACCGTGTGACTGGCCCTCGTGCCGATGGCATGTAAAAACACCCACTACACTCTCGGAGTGGTTGGCGTTAGGAAGGGCATCCAGCTGTAGAAACTCTGCCAGATCAGATTGGAGCCTGGTGCAGCCTTCTGGCTTGCCAGCCCTCGGTCAAATCGTCCAACCCATGCTAGCATGGAAAGCGGATGTTAAATGATGAGGATGATGATGATGAAGGGGTTTAACCCTTTAAGTATCCAAATAAATGCAATTCTTATTTATTCACATTGTTTTGAATTAATCATGCATTATCTTGTAACTTCAAGATTTTGATTTTGATGTGTTTCTTTAATTTTTAGAATGACATTGTAAGGTAGGTGTAAGAGGTTGGATTGGGTCAGTTTAAACATTAAACAGGTAGAATATTTAGGCTGGATATGGCTTGATTAAATGCTAAAGGTTTAGCTGATATGATTATTTTCTCATATCGAGTAATTTTAGTTAAGGTGAATCGTTAAAAAGAATACACCTTGATATTATTCCTGTACTTATTTAAAATTAAGTTTTATTTTCTTAGTGTGTTTAATTGTTGTAACTTATGTCTCTTCTTCTTGCAGAATTTTAGCTGAGAAACACAATTTGGAAATTGAAAGAAGCAATGTAAGTTAACAAATGTCCCTTATATAGTTTGTTTATTGCTGAGAGTTTGTCCGGTTCTGCTATTTTTTAAAAAATGTTCATGCACTGGATGGTATTTGATGGAACAATTATGTAACAAGCTAGTCATAGCCAAGTGAACTGTGGGAATTATTGTTTCTTACCAGCCCAGCTATTCTTTGGGAATAAGTAGTCTGAAATAGTAGCACTATTTTTTTTTCTTTAAGTTCTGCTACAAGTTTTATCACCATTTCATGTTCACTTTTCTGTGTGTGCATGGGTCAGACAAAATTTGTTGAGGCAGATTTCCTGCCACTAACCCTCCCCTGTATCTAGACAAGGTAATATTTGTCCATTGCCAGAAGTCTTTTCCCATGGAGGGCCGGAAACGGCATTGCTTATATGATTTATTTATGTAATATATTATTTAATTTAAATTTTTAGATTAAAATCTTAGATATATTAAGATGGTATATGCCTCACAGCATGGATTTGGAGGGGTTCTGAGTTGTAGAGTGGTGGTTCGTCTCTAAATTAGTAATATATATATATATATATATATATATATATATATATATATATATATATCCATACACACACACATATTTATTTGTGTGTGTGTCTCTTTGTGTTTGTGCCCTCACCATTGCTTGACAATCGATGGTGGTGTGTGTATGTCCCTGTAACTTAGCAGTTTGGCAAAAGAGACCAATAGAATAAGTACTAGGTTTACAAAGAAGTCCTGGGATCGAATTCTTTGACTGCTCCAGAATGGCTGAAGTCCAATGACTGGAACATGTAAAAGAATACAGAATAAAAGTACACACACACACACACACACACACACACATGATGGACTTTGAGTTTCGATCTACCCAATCCACTCACAAGGCTTTGATTGGCCCAGAGCTATAGTAGGAAGCATTTGTCCAAGGTGCATCACATTGGGACTGAACTTGAGGCCACATAATTGGGAAGCAAGCTTCTTAACTATAGAGCCACACTTGTGCTCTATTAAGGTTTCATTGTTGTTTATGTAATTCTTTCCATTGACAGATGCTGCCACCAGAGCGACAAAAAGCATGCAGGAATTTGCTGAAAGAATATTATGCCACTTTATGTAAACATTTGAAAAAATTACACAAAGATCTCAAAACTATTGAGCAACAGAATCGAAAAATACTCCAGGTAAGTTGACTGCAATCTTTTTTTTTAATTTTATTTTTCTTCCTCTGTAACCATTTGGGGCTAATCTTCAGTTGGCTGTCAGTTATTCGGGTAATGGACACCATAACTGAAGGGTTGATAGTTTGTATTATTTCTTCAGCTATCATCATCATCATCATCGTTTAACATCCGCTTTCCATGCTAGCATGGGTTGGACGATTCGACTGAGGACTGGTGAAACCAGATGGCTACACCAGCAGGCTCCAATATGATTTGGCAGAGTTTCTACAGCTGGATGCCCTTCCTAACGCCAACCACTCCGAGAGTGTAGTGGGTGATTTTATGTGCCACCGGCACGAAAGCCAGTCAGGCGGTACTGTCAACGGCCACCCTCAAAATGGTGTATTTTATGTGCCACCTGCACAGGAGCCAGTTCGGTGGCACTAGCAACGATCTCGCTCGATGTCTTTACACATGTCATCCGGCACAAGTACCAGGAAGGCGATACTGGGCACAGATGCCATGACGATTTCGCTTTGTGTGTAAATAACTAAGATAGTCTCTGGCTTGCTTTAGTGGATTGTAAATAAGTGCTCTGGTTCCAAGCTCGATGATACCATCATGACTTAGTAGGAGGATATTGAAAGTGTGTGTGAGGAAAAAGATTGACAAAGGGCACAGGAATGTCACTATAAGGGAATATTTCCAAACAGACATCTCTGAGGTTGGTCCTGGAAGTATCAACCTGGGAAATGGTGCATACTAGAAAGAAAGAGGTTAATTGTCTGCTATTCCAGTTCATGTCTTTTTTTTCTTTTTTTCATTATTTTGGGTGCTGATTCATCAGCCAGGCCTAAGTATGGTGCAGGCTTAGGGTTTGCATGATGGCTATTCTCAAAGTTGCTGATATCAGAGGCTGGATCACTTCACTGTACAGCAGAATCTGCATAGTGGTCAGATATAATAGCCATTAAATGGTACTCTTTCAGTTATGGAAATGGCCATATAACAGAACATTTTCCTTCCATGATGAGTTCTGTCTTATTTTTTCAGTATTCCTACAGACTCTCAAACCACCAATGCTATGCAACCTAGAGCAAAGATTTCAGTTTTTTTTAAACTTTTGTTTTTGTACTGAATACAGGGTGAGCAACACCAAAATGCTGTCAAGATATATTCTTAGTATATCTAAATCACATGGCATGTAAAATATGTTTTGATTGGAATATTTCTTCATTTACTTTCAGACGAAAGGGGAACTGAGCAACGAGAGGAAAGAAAATTATGAAACAGCTATAGTAAATTACCAAAAATTACAACAGAACACATACACACTCGCAGTACGTTGATATGTTTTGTCCTTCATTTACATTTGTGAGCTTTTACTTTTAGAGCTCTTGTAGATTGTGGTGGTGGAAGCCAACACTATTCCAGCCATACAAAGTGAACATTGGTGTCAGTACATTATTTGGTGCAAGTGTGGCTGTGTGGTTAAAAAGCTTGCCTCCCAGTTATGTGGGTTAGTGTTCAGTCCCACTATGTGGTACTTTGGGCAAGTGACTTCTGCTATAGATCCAAGTCGACTAAAGCCTTGTAGGTGGATTTGGTTGACTGAAAATGAAAAAGCTTGTTGTGTATGTATATATACATATGTGTGTATGTATATATATATATATATATGTGTGTATATATATATATATATATATATATATATATAGGCTATTCTTAGCTACAATAGCAACAACATGGATTTCTTCCATGTTGAGTGCTTGCTTACAGTCTCCTCAGTTGGCATAGGGTCACTACATATAAAATTGGTTTCAAATTTTGGCACAAGGCCAGCAGTTTGGAGGGAGGGGTCAAGTTGATTAAATTGACTCCAGTGCTCAACTATTTCTTATGTTATTGACTCTGAAAGTACGAAAGGCAAAGCCAATCTTAGTTGAATTTGAACTCTGAACATAGTGACGGATGAAATGCCATTAAGCATCTTGTTTGGCATGCTGACAATTCTGTCAACTCACTTGCCACTGCACATAAAATTGACAAGTGTTTTGTTATCTGGCAGTCCTGTGGTTAGACCATAGACAGATGAAGCTCCAGTAAGGTGACTCACCTCTAGATAGTGACTACAAGAACACAGTATTTTGTGGTGTAATGAATTAGAGTGCCCTCCATGATAAATTATATATTTCTATTCAGGATCTTCTTGATGAAGAAATCCCTGACCTGCCTGAAGAAGGTAAGTGTAGATGGTTTTTTTGTATTTGCTCACTTCTGTTGTTTTAGTAGTAGTAGTAGTTTTAATGTTGTGGTAGTTTTAGTAATAGGGGTTTGTTATTGATAAGTTTGATTGATAATTGATTGATAGGCTTTTACATGTATTGATTTTATGTAGTGTAACAGAATAGAATTGAGGTTAGATTCTATGGTTGATTCTAAAATTTAAATGACTATGGTGTCCATAAAATGACTGTATGGTGTCCATAAAATGACAATATGGTGTCCATCCTTGCCTGTCATTGTATTTTAGATGTCAATAATTGATTCTGAATTGAAATAATTAGTGTTGATAATAGTCTCAATGAAGTGTTAATAATTAATTTCTTTTCAGAGCTTAAACAAGATTCAGAAGGCGCTATGTTTGACATCTTCAACCCCATTAAAAATGCTGAAGTAAGTAATTTAAAAATACAACCTCCTCTCCTCCTTTTTCTCTTTTCTTTCTTTTTTTCCTCCTCCTCCTCCCCCTTCTCCAAGAGTCAGACGGAATTTGCTGCGGTAGATTTTCTGTAGTTGGATGCCTTTCTTGCCAGCAACTCTCACCTGTTCCCAGGAAAGCTATTTCCCCATTTTCAGATAGGTTTTTCATGGAAGATTGGAAATGAACAAATTTACATATTTAACAGTGATGATCATGTGATATCAAACCTAGTATACTCACACACACACACACACACACACACACACACACACACACACACACACAATAGGCTTTCAGTTTCCATCTACTAAATCCACTCTCAAGGCTTTGATCAGCCAATAGTAGAAAACACTTGGCCACGATGATATATAATCAGATTGAACTTGAGACCATGTGGTTAGGAAGCAAGCTTCTTAACTACATAGCAACACCTATACTGTCATTATATTGATGTTTAATTAGATTAGGTGCCAGATCAATGTTTGAAGAGGTGTTTATAGAATTAATTACTTAAATGCTTCCCACAAAGTAATTTATTCATTCCATGTTAGTTAAACTGGAAGTCTGGCCATGTTCTTTGTTGACTCCCTTAGCCCTATCCGACAGGATGATGTGATATCAGTTTAACAAACAATATGTTAACAGTCCTACCCATGTTTACACCTGCAAACCACCATCATATCTGCTTATAACCAGGTGCTATTGGCTGTTGAGAGAGAGAAATGTATTGGTGAAGACACAGTGTGACATTTGTTACAAGATACATATGATGATGGCCTACTCCTTTAAGTTAGATAGAAGTTGGTTTGAAGTTAATGAAATACTTGTCAAATTTGTTAAAACTAAAACATTTCGTTAGTAATGTTACCGTTTCACTTCTTTGTTTTAGTTTTTGTGAATTCATTATAAATTTTTCTGTTTTAGAAACCTAATTAATTTTATTAATGATTGCCTTTATTGCTTAGTTCCATTATGAAGGAGATACAAGCCTGTTTGAGGATGAAGACACTAGAACTTTCTACGAATCCTTACCTGATCTCAGATCTCTTATTCCAGGGGTAAGTATCTTTATTGTTGTTGTTGTCGTCGTTGTTATAATTTGTTGATCAATGTTGGAAGTAGCAGAATAGCTATAATGGCGAGCTGGCAGAAACATTAGCATGCCGGGCGAAATGCTTAGCACTATTTCGTCTGCCATTGCGTTCTGAGTTCAAATCTGCCAAGGTCGACTTTGCCTTTCATCCTTTCGCGGTCGATAAATTAAGTACCAGTTACGCACTGGGGTCAATGTAATCGACTTAATCCCTTTGTCTGTCCTTGTTTGTCCCCTCTATGTTTAGCCCATTGTGGGCAATAAAGAAATAAGAATAGCTACAACTCCAAAATGACTTGAGATTTGAAGCTTCTGGAGATAACTTGACCCTAAGGAATTGTGCCTCGGGCAAATTTGGTCCAGTAATTGGCATTTCTGTTTGGTGTATTGTGTCCATGTTGGAAACACTGCTCCATTGGAATGTTATCATCATAATATATTCCATGTGTGTTCTGGTTTTAGAACAGATACACCATATCCCTTTGTGTCATAAGGACTGACTAAAAAAATTGATACCAGGAATATAGCTGATGATTTGGCTATTATTTCTAGCAACTTGAGTATCTGCATAGAGGCTTACTCTCCATTCATATTTATAGAAGAGTTAAGGTATAACAATATATGGCCTTCTTGCTGATGCAAAGGTAATTTCTATGAAAAGGGGATTGCTACAGCTCTAACAAGGAATCCAACCTGTTACTGGTTCAGTTTCTTTGCAGCTTCCTTCTTGTTTTACTGACATGGCAGCAGAATTCTTCCTAATATTGATTAACCATTCTTACACTGTTGCCCTGCCATTGAGCTTCTGAATTAATTTATGATACATAAATATCAATATTTCAATTCTCTGTCTTCATTATTCTCCAAATAATTAAGCATTATTAATTAAGCAATAATTAAGCATTGATTAGATATATATATATTTTATTCCCCATAGATCCTATACAAAGAAAGTGAACATGCGTCATCTAAAGATGAGACCAAAGAAGATGTTACCGCCTTGGAAGAAGGTACACTTTTCGTTATTGATATTGTTGTTGTTGTTTCATGTAAGTGGTAAATAGATGGGAAATATTAACATATTAGACACAAGTGTAGCTGCGTGCCAAGACGTTTGCTTCTCAACCACATGGTTCTGGGTTCAGTCCCACTATGTGGCACCTTGGGCAAGTGTCTTCAACTATAGTCAAAGGTCAACCAATGCCTTGTGAGTGGATTTGGTAGATGGAAACTGAAAGATGCCCATTGTGTGTGTGTGAGTGTGTGTATGTGAGTGTGTGTATGTGAGTGTGTGTATATATATATATATATATAAATTTGACATGGGCGATTCTTTCTTGTCTTGGGATTCACGGTCAAATGGCTGGGTGGAATTGTGTAAAAAATTACACAGAAGTGTAGAATGATCCAGTGGTGATGCTGAGCTTTGTATTTTTTTTCATAGCTCCCATGGTTACCGAGATAATCTACTATAATAATACTCTTGTGTTTATGATTGAGAAAAGAAGGGCTGATGTCATACTTGGTAGTGGGATGATGAAAATTGTACGCTGAAAAAATAAATCAAACAGCGTTTCAACTGTGTGTGAATATATGTGTGTATGTAAAAGGGGGGGGGGATATGTAAATCTGGGTGTGTTTGTGTGCACGCGCAATGGAAGCGGGATGGTTCATCTTTGTTCGCTTAGTATTTGAGTTTATTTTTTGATTTGGTTGAATCTTGGTTGTTTTTTTTTTTTGTTGGTCAGTTATTTTTAGCGTTTTGACAGAAAAAAGTCATTCTAAAATTGTTTTTTAACGTAAGTGTGCCCAAACAAGTCGAATGCTTACACAGAGCAGTTTTTACAGCCACATCATCCAAACTGACCGGGTGAAACCGGGCTTAGCTGCTAGTATATATATATATATATATATATATATAATGAGTATATGCATATATACGTACATGTATGTACATACCTACATCTACCTGTATATATAGATGCATATCTGGGTACAGGACATTGCAAACAAAACGTAGACAAAATGATAAACAGAGTACAGAAAACACACAGGCCACATAGAGAACATTTTCTTCGTATGTATGTATGTATATGTGAGATGGTTGCGAGGTTGTTGATGAGCTACTTGTCAGTTCTAAAGGTGTTCTGGTTTCAGGACTAAATTGTCCAATGATTGTTAGGTGTGGATGCGATTTGAGGGAACTTGGCTGTTATTTCTAGTAGTTTGAACAAACACATTGAGGTTTTAGTTGGCACAAGCTGACAATGATGTCGATGATAATGTTACTGTGTACTATAACAAAGTAGAGATGGATGTGTGGTGTGTTCAGATTTACTGATGTAGTTTTGATAAATGATAGTCAGGGGTGATGGTGATTTCTAGTTTATTGTCTTTTTGTCTTTGACTTCACCAGATATTGAAACTCTGAAAATTGAAGACATTGACCCGGAAATCGAATTTGAACAGAAGGAACTCCCTGTAGAGACGCTCGTGAAGGACAAAGATGACAATAAGGAGCGTTTAAAAGACGATGACATCGAGGAAGAATTGGACATGATTCATCAGCCAGATATCGGTTGGTATCTTGCCAAGAACTGAGCAATTTATATATTCTTTTATTCTTTTATTCTTTTATTTGTTTCAGACTGCGGGGACGTAAACACACCACCATTGGTTGTCAAGCGTTGGTGGGGGGAGGAGGCAAACACAGGCACACACACACACACACACACACACACACACATATATATATATATATATATATATATATATATACGACGGGCTTCTTTCAGTTTCCGTCTACCAAATCCACTCACAAGGCTTTGGTCGGCCCGAGGCTATAGTAGTAGACACTTGCCCAAGGTGCCACGCAGTGGGACTGAACCTGGAACCATGTGGTTGGTAAGCAAGCTACTTACCACACAGCCACTCCTGCGCCTATGTTTATTTTTTAAATTTAAGAGGTTACTGGTGTTGTTTTGGGAAGCTCCGATGGAGCAGAATTATGATCAGAGACATTCCAGGTTTGACTATTCCCAAATTCTAGAAGTATCTAGGTACATATTGTGTGTAATATGTCCTTCCATTTCAAATGATGGATTTAGATTTGGCAGCTATTTCTAGCTGGTCATGCAATCCTGTAGCATGACTGGTTATCTGTGAATTGAGTGACTGGGTAGTATAGGGTATTACAGGTGAGATAATTATGTTAATTTGTGTGTGGTGATGGGTGACCATGTCAGCTGTGGTTGACCAGGTGGATTAAGGTTATTGTTGGTCATGAGTTGGTGTTGAATGTTGACCATTCTACAGGAAGCAGAAAGGAAAATTCCTGGAGGAACCTAAGACCATGGGGCATGGTGGGGTGATGCTGTTGGTCTGAGAGTGTTGAATATTTCTCTACAATCTGTACAAGTATGGAATAAAAAACCAAAGCCATAGTACCCTGATCAAAGACATTCCAACCATAACCATCCCATCTTATTTTTGTACATATTCCAAGCACTACATTATCCAATGTGTCCTTCCTTTTTAACATGGTAACATGTGGTTTCAAAGAATTTGGCAATGCATGTTCTCTTGGTAGAAGGTGGATCCTTCTGAAAGAGATAGATGGGTTGGGGTTAGGGTTTGGTTCGTCATGTGACAACAGAAATTTCAAGTGGCTCAGCTGGTAGAGTAACCTTATTAAGAAGAAAGTCACTGGTTCATATCTTGTTAATTTCTTGTTACATATAATATCTTGTTACATATAATAACATGATTGTTGTTGGCTCAGCTCACTTCTACTCAATTGGGACACATCAATATATATCTAAACACTATGTGTGTTATAATTACTAACGTGTTAAACCTTAGACAAAACATTCTTTTATTACAGTAACATATTCTTATTTTTTTATTGCCCACAAGGGGCTAAACATAGAGGGAACAAACAAGGACAGACAAAGGGACTAAGTCGATTACATCGACCCCAGTGCGTAACTGGTACTTAATTTATCGACCCCCGAAAGGACGAAAGGCAAAGTCGACCTCGGCGGAATTTGAACTCAGAACGTAGCGGCAGACGAAATACCGCTAAGCATTTCGCCCGGCGTGCTAACGATTCTGCCAGCTCACCGCCTTTACAGTAACATGTTCTGACACATGATGTCGGACCAGCATTTGACTGGGATTTTATTTTAGCAACCCCCAAAATAATGAAAGAATCTGAAACATGACTGTCAAGTGCTGGAGTTGATGTAATCAACTATATACCCCCTCCTCTTAAAATTGTTGGCCCTGTGCCAAAATTAGAAAGAATTGTTGTTGTTATGAACACTTAAGTTACCTTTCTTGTACTATTTGTTTGTTGGTGTTAATAAATGAATGTTGTTCTAATTGCAGAAGAAGAAGGTGACACGGGCCATCTGATGAAAGCTCAGTTTGATACTTTTCTTCAGTCTTTACCGAATTGTGTTAACAGAGAACTGATTGACAAGGTACCACTTGAGTTTTGTTATTAATTATTACTGGTGGCGTTGGCTGTGGAATTGGTGCTGGTGTTAGTAATAATTGTGATTTTGATGTTGGTGTTGTCTGCAGTGAAGGAAGTTGGTGTTTTAATTATTTTTATAATCATGAAAAAAAAAAAAAAAAACATTTTTTTCTGGCTTTTAATTCCCATCTTTCACAAAGCAAAGATTTTCATTTACTTATGTTTATAAAGCATAACGATTCAAATAGTTAAGTGCTGATTCATCATCAGGTGCTATGTATGGCTACAGTGGCTTAAACTTTTATTTGTACTCTGTAATATTAATGTATTTTGATATATTAATATTAAGGTGTGCTAACGATTCTACCAGCTCGCCACCTTTAATGTACTCTAATATTAATACATCAAAGTACATTAAAGGTGGCAAGAATAAGACCTGGGGTCGATTTGCTCGACTAAAGGCGGTGCTCCAGCATGGCTGCAGTCAAATGACTGAAACAAGTAAAAGAGTAAAAGAGTATACTGGGCAAAAAGCTTGACTGCATTTTGTCTGTCTTTGTTCTGAGTTCAAATTCTGCTGAGGCCAACTTTGCCTTTCATCCTTTTGGAGTCAATAAAATGAATACCAGTTGAGCATTAGGGCCGATATATTTGACCCCCACCACCCCAGTCTCTGAAATTGCTGGCTTTGTGCTAAAGTTTGAAACCTTCATTGATATACTTTGGTGGTGAGCTGGTAGAATCATTAGCACAAAATGCCTAGCAGCATTTCATCTGTCTTTATATTCTTAGTTCCATTGAGGTGAACTTTGCCTTTCATCATTTTGGGGTTAAGTACCAGTTAAGCACTGGTGGTCAATATAATCAACTTACCCCTTTCCCCAAACTTGCTGGCCTTGTGCCAAAATTTGAAACCAATACTAATATTTTCTAATATTAATGTACTCTGTATTATATTTTTCATTTAATGTTCATATTCCATGCTGAGATGGGTTTCACAAGATCTGATGAATCCTAGGACTACATCGTGCTCTTGTGTCAACTCTGGCGGCATAGTTTCTTTGGTTAGATATCCTTCCTAATGCCAACTACTTTAGTGTGTATTGGGTGCTTCTTTTAATGTGGTTGATGATGTAATTTAAACATAAATATATAAAGTGTTTTTTGTCTAAGTCTGAACAACTTGACAGAGCAGTTTTATAATGCAAAGAGTGTTCATTTACTTTCAGAATGCAGTTGATTTTTGCATGAGCTTCAATACCAAGACAAATAGAAAGAAATTGGTCAGGGCTCTTTTCACAGTTCACAGAACCAGGTTAGTAAATCTATTAGATTGTGTGGCATAGATTTTGTCCTTGGGTAGTAACTGTTATTTCCTATTTGTTTACCCCTAGAAAGTATGAAAAATTACTAATACTTCCTTTGAACTTTTCTTTTCTTATGTTTATTCAAACTCTGAAGAATCCCTCTCAACATTATATAGCTATGATGCTTCCTATGATTAGAGATGCATGTATTGTCAACCGCTATGGGACATACTCAAGTGGTTATGGTCAAGTATCTAACAAGCAAATCTGTGATATTGAAAAGAACATTTGCTATAATGATATTTCTGCTTCAGCAACTCAGCGCTGAATCTGTCTGGAATGTAATGGAAAATAAGCCAGTTTTCAAAACATTGACATCCCGGTCACAATGGCAAAGTTTGAAGGGAATAGTAATTTCCTTTGATTTGGCGGAATGGCTAAGATGTGAACTTCTTAAAGTTCACTTGGCAACCATGAGGCCTCAGTTTCAATCCCATTGTGTGCTATCTTGGGTTTCTGTCTTTTACCATTGCCTGGGGGTCAACTCAAACCTTGAGAATGAAGTTGGAGAAATGGAAACTGCGCTGAAGCCTGTTGACTGAATTGTAACCAGTAATGTAAAGGTACAACTTTGTCATACAGTCACACTGATTCTACCTGAGAATGATGTTAAGGGTCCATATATCTGTGGAATACTCAACCACTTACAGAGTGATTCAGCTGATTGAACATTATTGATGAAACTAACAAACACTTTGAGAAATGTAGACCTTGATAATAGAAAAAGCAGAAGTGGTTTTGATCATGGAGTTGACCTGGGGTTAAATAACACTACCAACAACTGATTATTATTTCTCTCTCTCTCTCTCTTCCATTGATTATTTCCAGATACGATTTGTTACCTTTTTACTCCCGACTTGTGGCTACTTTGTACCCTTGTATGCCAGATGTTGCCAACGATCTTGTACATTTGCTGAAAGGAGACTTTCGCTGGCATGTAAGTACTTTGTTATTTCTTGTATCCTTTTACTGTTCTGTCTTTTCAATTGTGGCCATGCTGAAGCACCTCTATAGTGATTTTTTTTTTCTGTTTTGTTTTCAATCAATTATATTCACCTGCAGTATTAAATTAGATATTTATTTTATCAATATCTTATTTTTTTGAGTAGCTAAGTTCTCTTTTAGTGTTGGGGGACATAACTCACTATGTAACTACTACAAAGTATTTTTGTTTGATGCACCTATTTACATGTACAGTTCCTACTAGTGTTGACAGTTTTGTTTGTCCAGGGATAATGTTCACTAAGTACCAGTCATATGCTGGATGTTTTAAATTAACATCCCACTCCTCTATGATGTGTGGCATTGGACCATTGTATAAAATATACAGTCTGCTGTGTTTAGTTTGATAGATGATATAACTAAGTGAATAGCTCTCATTCTATTGCTAGTATTTTGGAGGGTTTCTTATGTATTGGTACCAGGCTACAAACTTGTAGCAAGTGGGTGAGGGGCATAGCCAATAAAATAATTCTACCTGACACTTGTATTTATCAATCCCCACAAAGAGAATGTAGGAAGGAACTTGAACCCATTAACACTTAAACCATCCATGTCAAGCCCAAATATTTCACTTGTTTTAGGTTCAAACTGGTTAGATCTGGGCCTCTCACACTGACCTTACAATGTCATTCTAGAAATACACAGTCACATCATTGAAATCTTGAAGCTACGAGACCATGCATGATTCATTCAAAGCTATGTGTATAAATAAGCATTACATTTGACAGAATAATGTGTATGCTAAAGGGTTAAGGATATCCAATCTGGGCCTTCAAGCATTTCTATAAAGTTGATGATCTTCACATTAAAAAAGAAGCATCTTTTTAACTGAACTTGTTATTTAAATGCTGTAAGAGGTAAACGATCTCTTTGTTTAACTGATGATTTCATTTATCTGTTTTTTTTCCAGATACGCAAGAAAGACCAAATTAACATTGAATCCAAGTTGAAAACTGTACGTTTTATTGGTTAGTAAACTTTTTGTTTCTCTAATGACTTTTGAGTGACAGAATTGGTAGAGCATCTGGCAGAAATTCCTTGTGGTATTTCAATGTGTTTCTTTAAGGTTGATTTTTGCCTTTTATCTGTTCTGGGGACATAAAACCATCAGTTGTGAACTGGGATCAGTGTCATCAACAGTGGCCTCCACCACCTACAATTTATTGGCCTTGTGTTTGTTAGAAAATGTTTTCATTCCTTTAAACTTATGAAATAGTTTCATATTTTCAAACATAGACACATAATGACGCATGTTGTGGGGTAGGGTTACAGTCAATTACATCTACCCCAGCCCAGTTACCTGTTTGCAATGTATATTACCCCACCCTTTTTGCCTCACTTTTCTGAATGATTAAAGACAAAGCTAAATACAACATGGCATTTGCATAGTGATGCTCTACCGATTCCACCATAAATAAGACATAAATAATTAAAACATAGATGAAATTTGAATTGTAAGGTCATTATTTTTCTAATATTACTGTAGCATTGCACATATTTTATATGCTTACCTGCAATCAAAACTCGCGTGACTCCCAGTCTAATGTCGAAGCTTGATCGTTCCATTGAAAAAAGTTTCTGAGCATAAAGAATTATGTGACGTTACTATGTTGCTTTACTTGGATAAAATTCTTATGACCAAAAAACGGGGCTTCCTCTCAAGGAGTCAGGTTTAACAAATCATAGACTACTTTGTAACATTATAAATTTGATTGTTTATTTGGTTGGTTGTTTATTTTTATACATCTCACCTCGCCTCTTTTTTTTTCATTATCTGTTTGGTAGGTGAACTGGTGAAGTTTAAGATGTTCCCCAAGACAGAGACACTATTTTGTCTTAAGGTAAAAATTTGCATTTCCTTTTTGAAAGTTTATTTTTTAAATTTTCTTGCTGTTGTTGTTTCATGAATTGAAAGCATGACACAATTCTTCAGGGATTTAGTAAAGATGACTAAGACAGCTATTTGGAAGATAACTGAACCAAATGTTTTTACATAGTCATTGGGGAAGGATTTTTTAATTTAAATCTCTTTTATTTGTTTCAGTCGTTAGACTGTGGCCATGCTGGGGATACCGTCTTGAAGAATTTTAGTTGAACTTATTGATCCAAGTACTTGTTATATTATAACCTGGTACTTATTCTATCAGCCTGTTTTGCTGAGCCACTAAGTTATCGGGATGTAAACACACCAATACTGGTTGTCAAGCAGTGGTGGGAGACAGGCACATACACAAGACACACACATATCTATGACAGGCTTCTTTCAGTCTCCGTCTGCCATATTCATTCACAAGGCTTTGGTTGGCTTGAGGCTATAGTAGAAGAGACTTGCCCATGGTGCCAAGCAGTGGGACTGAACCTGAAACCATGTGGCTTGGAAGCTAAGTTACTACACATCCACACCTGAAGATTTTAAGAGTTTGATTGATTCACAGAACCAGGTCATAAATGGGATGGTATCAAGAAGGGATTAAACTCACTACATCAAGGGATGTAACTACCACAAGTTATTTTATTCATTGCTCTTGATTTTTTTTTTTTTTTTTTTTTCCCCAGAATTTATTAGTGGATTTCACTCACCACAATATAGAAATGGCTTGTGCTTTGCTCGAAACGTGTGGACGATATCTTTACAGACAGATGGATTCTCATCATAGAACTAAAGTCTATCTTGTAAGTACATCCAGTTGGTCTAGCATCATCATCATTACCATTGTTATGCACGAGGCCAGTGAGGGGTCCGACTCTAGAAATAGCAGCCAAATCATAACTTTGTTCAGTCTGAGCTTACTGACCTGTGGCTAAACAATGACGACGTCCATTATTTGTTCTTATGTTGTAGTGATGGATACCAACTCAGCGGTCACCTTATTTCTTCCGAACCTTCCGTTGTTCACTATTTTGTTATTCTGTGTTATTGAGTGGTGTAGCTTGTATGGATGGTTATAGTTATGTGTATATTGCTGTGTATGTGTTGGTATGTTTATGTATGTATTGCTGTTTGTGTATGTGTGTGTCTGTCTGATTTTGTGTATTAGTATTTGGGTGTGTGTGTGTGTGTGTGTGTTGGCATATTTGTATATATTGCTCTGTGTATTCTGTGTGTGTGTGTGTGTGTGTGTATATATATATGACAGGCTTCTTTCAGTCTCTGTGTGCCATATTCACTCACAAGGCTTTGGTTGGCTTGAGGCTATAGTAGAAGACACTTGCCCATGGTGCCAAGCAGTGGGACTGAACCTGAAACCATATGGCTTGGAAGCTAAGTTACTACACAGCTGCACCTGAACATTTTAAGAGTTTGATTGATTCACAAAACCAGGTCATAAATGGGGTGGTATCAAGAAGGGATTAAACTCACGACATCAAGGGATGTAGCTACCACAAGTTAGTTTATATATTAACCCTAATTGCGCTGATTAAATTTTTGCTGCTTAGGTAACATGCTAATCATATGCAAATCAGTTCTTGTAATCTCCTTTCTATTGGTCAGTAAAAATATGTGTAGTATTTTATATGAAATGTATAGGATTCTGGGAAGTACTCTGCTATCAAAAACAAGTTAACTCCTGTCGTAAGTGCACATGCATGGTCCCAACTATACTTGGTTCTTGTACAGTAAGGGTTAAACATCTTTACATGTTTACAGATGAGATTAACAAACTGAAAACCTTAACTAATTATCTCAGAATATATTTAATCACTGCTTGTTTTGACATAAATTTTTTTCCTTATATCTTTTGTTTTTGTCTTCAGGACGTGGTGATGCGGAAAAAAGCTGCCCTTCATTTGGATAGCAGGTACATCACAATGATAGAAAATGCTTATTACTACAGTAATCCACCTGAAGTACCGCAAATGGTGAAGAAAGTACGCCCTCCTATGCATGAATATATACGCAAGCTACTTTATAAAGATCTGTCAAAGGTCACCACGGAAAAGGTGATAGCAACAAACTTCCCTTCTCTATTTTTTGTTTTCTATATGAAGGTAGACAAACTTACTTCCACCATTAGCTGCCTTTAACAAGATGTGTGTTCTTTTTGTCTCCTTTTATATTGTTATGTAGCGGTCAGATATTTTTTGTTTTGAACTATTGAGAATAGCTGGTGATGATGATGATGATATTGAATTGTTTAGAAGAGGGGTTTTCAAACTGTGGTCCGGGACCACAGGGTGTCCGCAAGGAGAAGACAGGGGTCCGTTGACAGCAAATACTTTTTATGGGCGATTTGATTTCATACATGTTTTTTAATCGAAATCTTTTAATTGACAATAAACCTATTTGTTAAATACTGTTAAATAAATAAATGTAAAAATATATGTTATTTTAAGCAAATATTTATGTATAAATTTCATAAGCGTTTATAAGGGGGTCCCTAAGGTAAAGCCTGAAATATAAAGGGGTCCGCAAGTTAAAAAGTTTGAAAACCCCTGGTTTAGAAGATAAGCTGTGGGTGGGAAACATTTGGAAGTTATTGCCTTTGATGGCAATTAAGGGATTCTCTTGAGTCAACTAGGGAGTTTTTGGTTGGGAAAGGCTTTCTTCAGCCAACTATAGAATCATTAACTGAGGGAAGTGTTACCTCTGATGGCAGGGCAAGGAAGGGATTCTCTTGAGTTAACTAAGGAGTCCTTATGTAGTTGTTTGATCTGCTAGTAATAACTTCAACATTCCTTCAAAAATTCATCTTGCTGGCTTTAAAAGAAGGACCTATTGGACAATGAAATTTTAGATATACATAAATATCATTAACTGAGAAGTGGTTGTGGTGGTGATATAGTCTTGTAGGTGTATATCAGCTACTGGGAGGAGACACAGATATAGAAATAGTAACAACGATTGAACTATGTCCATGTTGGTTGTGCACCTTTGTGGTTTAGCTTCCAACATGACATCAGTTTCATAATCAGATTTTTCAAAGATGCTGTTTATCAAATCTGTTTATCCTAAAGTATTTTAAATGTTTTATTTGGCAGGTATTACGGCAGATGAGGAAATTAGATTGGGATAATCCAGAGGTAAGACATATTTAATTCATATTTAATTAGAAAAATGCTTAATGAAGATTTACTTAGCATGCTTGACTTAGATGCATTTTATTAGTTTTTTTTACATCATTAATCAATATATTCATATAATAAGGCAAATTCATTTGTTCTTTTTCAATACAGTTCCTCAGAGAAATTTTTGTTTTAAATGTTGTTTTGTAATGCATTTTATATTTTGTTTGTGTGCTTGAATACACACACACACACACACACACACACACACACACACACACATATATATATATATATATATATATATATATATATATATATATACTAGCAGCCAAGCCTGGTTTCACTCAGTCGATTTGAATGATGTGGCTGTAAAACCTGTTCTGTGTAAGCATTCAACTTGTTTGGACACGCTTACGTTAAAAAACTATTTTAGAATGACTTTTTTTCTGTCAAAACGCTAAAAATAACAGACCAACAAAAAAAAAAACAAAAAAACAACCAAGATTCAACCAAATCAAAAAATAAACCCAAATACTAAGTGAACAAAGATGAACCACCCCACTTCCATTAGGCATACACACATACGCACACACACAATCATATACCCCCGTGATTTCATTTCAATTCTATTGAAAATGACAATTATTTCTTTAAAGTTCATTTGTTTTATTAATTCCGTATTTTGTTGTCTATTCTTCATAATATTTTGTTTATTTTGTTGGCAGGTTGCATTCTATGCTACCAAGTGCCTGACAGCTGTTTGGAATATCCGTTACAATTCCATTCACTGTGCTGCCAACCTCTTGGCTGGCTTAGCCCCATATCATGTAAGTACTTTCAATTTCCTGAAAAAAATATATCTTCTAGTTTCTGGCCAGAATGGCAGCAATGTTAATTCTGGAGTTGTTCAACCAGCTGGCAGTTTCTGTCTTGTGACTTGTGTTGTATTTAACTTTGGCAGCATTTACATTTTCAAATGACCTTGTGCCATTTGTCCTCTTTTTACTTGTTTGTCATTGGACTGTGTCCATGCTGGGGCACTGCCTTTGAGAGTTTGGTTGAACAAATTGGCTCCATATGTATGTATGTATGTATGTATGTATGTATATATATATATATATATGCACAAAATCAAATTCTCATTTAACGAAAACCGCATGTGGGCCAAAAAATCATTTTTGTTAAATTCATTTAATAAAAATTAAAAAAATATAGTAAAGAATGATGTATTGCTTGTTGTAATACCACACACTCATTTCTTTGATTTAAACTATAGTTATGAATTTAAAAGGAATATGATCAAAAATTTAATAATTTTTTTCCTAATGAATGAGAACAAAAGTTGTTGTTCAGACAACAACAAAAATTGATATTCATATATGCTTCTCAGCTGTGTGTGTGGACGCATGCACATGTGTAAGAATATGACATTAACTCAACTTTTATTCTATTTTATTATTATTATTTTTTTGTTGTTTTGCTCTATAGGAGCTTGTTGCTATTCAAGTGGTTGATGGTATCTTGGAGGACATCAGGATTGGAATGGAGGTAAGCCACCTTTTAGCATACACAAGCACACATACATACATGCATACATAGCCTGTTTATATGTTTTTATTTTTTATTTCTCTAATATTTACACCATTTTGATTAAAAACACAGATATTTACATAGATTGTTGCTTCAGATAACACGATAGGTTTAGTGTGGTACATTTGGTGTATTTCTCGTGTCACACAACAGCAGACATATAAAGTGACAGGAATAGTTTATTGTAAACATGACAGAAGACATAAAGACATATGTTAAATTTATTTTCACTCCTAAGGGAATACATTGTGAAATTGTTAGTTTTTTTTTTGAAATTTACTAAATTTTGTAATCTGCATCATCACCATCATCATCATTTTGCATCTGCTTTTCCCTGCTGGCATGGGTTGGACAGGTTATTACATTTCAAATTGGTTCATATTTGTACTTATTGCACTTTGAGACAAGTCACAGACTGAGATGTCTCACTTGTAATGTAGACGGATAGAAGTAGTATGTGAGAGAGTGATAGCAGTCACTAAGGAGTGCCCTGTGACAGTAAAGTCGGTGGCCTTACCTTGTAATAGAGATGGTAAGTGGTAAGTGAGAGTGGAAGCTGTCACTAATGAATGACTTGTGATAGGAGAGTATCATCATCATCTGTTTTCCATGTTGGGTTCGATGGTTTGACAAGATCCACCAAATTGCAGGACTATGTCTAGTTCCAGTGTCAGCTTCAGCATAGTTTCTATGGCTGGATGCCCCTACTTAATGCCGACCATTTTACAATGTGTACTGGGTGCTTTTTAAATACCATCAGTAATGACTGAATATTGTACACAGACAGACTTGGATGCCTGGAAAAGCAACTCATCCATCTTGAATTGGAAACCCTTGAGTTGACACAGTAAAGTGATCTCTCCCTAAAATGATAATGATGCCATAACTCACTGATTACAATATAACTTTAATCCTGACCGTACTTGAGATTGTCATACTGAAGTATTTGTGTTTAAATTAGAATCCCAGTCAAAACCTTAGGAGGAATTTCAACCATGTTTCATGGTCTGCTACCACAATAGCTCCTTTATAGGATCCAGTTAGCTCAAGACATCATCAAGAGGAACCACGTCCGGTTTCGGCCCCTACTTCTCTACCGTTTTGACGTGGCGGGGCCCCCCCTTTCAGAGGTGTCTTCAGCTCTGGTGTTGGGTGCATGTCTTCTTTCTTCTATTCCCTGGCCTCTTCGATGCAGCATCATCGAGTGGTCAGTGTCCGACTGACTGTCTTGTCAAATTCCCCTTTTTTATACCTGCTGCTAGGCTCCAGCAGGCTGCCCCTGGAAATATTAAGAGGTCAACACTGATGTAATGGAAACCAGTTTGTAAAGTTAGAGATATTTTATTAAACCCTCCTAAACTGTTGGTTGTATTAATTGTAACGTATTGATAATTTATTTGTTAGAAATGTAATTAGAAAGGGTAACAACAAAAGAAAGGAAAAAACTGCCCCCAGCTAAATCCTGTTTCTGTGTCCTTTCTAGATCAACCATCCCAAGTACAACCAACGGCGAGTCAGCGCAATCAAATATCTCGGAGAACTCTACAACTATCGCATGGTAGAATCTTCTGTTATTTTCAAAGTCCTTTATTCGTTCATCTCTTTTGGAATATCATTAGAAGGTAAGTTGGCAAGTTTACCTGTTTACCTGTTTTACTAATCACTTTGTAGAATTTAACCTTTTTGATACCATCCTACCCAAGATGTCTCTTGGTTCTATGATACACACTTCTTGTAACCCTTTCGTTACCATATTCTTGTTGAACTGCAAGGCACATGGCTCAGTGGTTAGAGTGTTGGGCTCACAGTCATAGTGAGTTTGATTCCTGGACTGGGCTGTGTGTTGTGTTCTTGAGCAAGACACTTCATTCCATGTTGCTCCAGTTCACTCAGATGTAGAAATGAGTTGTGACATCACTGGTGCCAAGCTGTATCGGCCTTTGCTTTTCCCTTGGATAACATCTGGCAAAAAATGAATTGTACCTGTAATTCAAAGGGCCAGTCTTGTCACATTCTGTGTCATGCTGAATCTCACCTGAGAACTACGTTAAGGGTTCACGTGTCTGTGGAGTGCTCAGCCACTTGCACTGAATTTCACAAGCAAGCTGTTTTGTCGATCAGATCAACTGATTTTAATTTAACCCCTATAGAAAAGATACCAGACATCTAAGCTGATTGCTATATGTGGGTTTGACAGATCTGTGGTGCTTCATGGTACCAATTATCTTTGATTTGTTATTTCTTCTGTAAACCCCAATAAACTGATGTTTTCCCACCCCCCTCTTCTGAAGAGGCTCTTCACTGAGACCATTATCCACTTTTCCACTCTGCACTCATTGTCTCTTTTACATCACACACTGAATTTAGTCATCTCTTTTTGCAAATTTTAGCTGAATCTTCTAATTTCTAGCACTCTTCCAGTTCACTTTGTGTCCTTACCTTTGATGTACTTCAACATCAAGCCTTCCCCTCAGTCTTATGTATCCTATGCTGCTGTGTATCTTGCTACTCTTCAACCTCATTTATGGCATGTTTCATGCAGCTGGATGAGAAAAAGAAACCCCTTGTTACTAACAGCTCCCTAAACTTCTACCACATCTTCATTAATTTCCACTGTTGGCACTAATTAGATCCCTTGGGTAACAGATACTATCAGTGACATTTTGTACACCATTTGAGCAGCCTCCCATCTTCATTTGATGGTTGTTCTGATTTTTAATTCCATCTACCATTTCTGACCTGGAGAGGGTGGATTGTTAAGTTGGATCTATTCATTAATGTTGTACCTCGTTACCAAGACATTTGACTCTTAAGTAGTTCAGTCCACTTCACTGCTGTTAGCAGGCAACAACACTGTAAAATTCATAAGGAGTCTGTTATCTTTCATACTGAGTTCAGTTCTTGTGTGGAGCAAGCACTGGAATTTGCTGCAGTCTTCTGGCACAATCGGCTCCTATCAAACTGTCCAACCCATGCCAGCTTGGAAAATGGATATTAATGATAATGATGAGGATATACAAGTAAGGGGGATGAAGTGTGACAAGTTGACTTATCCAAAATCTTTATTCACATCTTTAACTGTGATTTTGTGTCATTCATCCCTGCCTAGTGAGCACCTTACAATACCTTTCATTAAGTCAGAACTTTTTACAAGAATCTGTGTTTTCTGCTTCTAACTATAAACTTACCGTACCCACTCCTTCTCTTAAAACATACACACGTTTTCTATTACTATTGATGACAATCTATATTTCTAAGAATATTGAGCCGTCGTTATTGATAATATAGTTCTGACATGGATTTTCTGTGTTTCTTATTGCAGATAACGTACCTTCTGCTCTGGACCTTCCTGATCATCTGTTTCGCATCCGTTTGGTTTGTGTTCTGCTCGACACTTGTGGACAGTATTTTGATAAAGGTTCCAGTAAGAAGAAATTGGATTATTTCCTTGTATATTTCCAGGTAGAGTTCCTTTTTGTGCATTACCATCATCTCTATCACCACCACCATTATCATCACCTCAATCATCATCATAACCATCACCACTGCTGTCTTCATTTTACATACATTTTCCCATCCTAGTATGGGTTGGACAGATCTCGAGTGTTTTGCTATCTGCTGCAATCCTTCATTTTGCATACGCAGCTGTAGTGAAAATTCATGAATCACTGAGGTTTTTTTTGTCAGTCCATTAGTAAGTAAGTACTTGTGCCCATGCTGGTGTCACATAAGAAGCATCTATTGCTGGTGTGATCGTAAAAAGCATGTGCGCCAGGTGTCACTTAAAAGGCACCCATACTGGCGCCACATAAAGAGCACCTGTGCCGGTGCCATGTACAAAGCACTCCGTGTTGGTGCCACATAAGGAATATCCATGCAAGTGCCACCTGAAGGGAACCCATGCTGATTCCCCATGTAAAGGGCTTCCATGCTGGTTGTCATGTAAGAAGTACCTGTAAAAACACCTGTGTAGGTGTTGCATATAGAGCACATGTACCAGTGTCACAACACACAGAGCACGTTTTTTTTTTTGTTTTTTTTTTTTTGTCAAATTTGTAATTTATTTCTGACTTTTAGTTTCCTACTATGTTCTGTTTCAGAGGTATTATTGGTTCAAAAAGAAACTTCCATTGTGGACAGAGGATCATCCTTTCCCAGTTGACGTTGACAATTTGGTGAGGGACACCATCGAAGCTGTACGTCCTAAGCTGAAGCTACTGGAAAGTGAAGAAGATGCGTACAAGGCAGTTGATGATCTTGAGAAAGAAATCAAAGCCAAGATTGGTGAGTTGGATATATCGAATTCTTTTTTTTCATCATTGTGACATTTGAGTTGGAAGAATTCTTACATATTCTACATAACATATTTATTTGTGCATAAGTCACATCCCTTCATCATCATCATCATCATCTAACGTCCGCTTTCCATGCTAGCATGGGTTGGGCGATTTGACTGAGGACTGGTGAAACCAGATGGCTACATCAGGCTCGAATCTGATTTGACACAGTTTCTACTGCTGGATGTCCTTCCTAACGCCAACCACTCAGAGAGTATAGTGAGTGCTTTTACGTGCCACCAGCACGAAGGCCAGTCAGGCGGTACTGGCAACGGCCAATGCTCAAAATGGTGTATTTTATGTGCCACCCACACAAGAGCCAGTCCAGCGGCACTGGCAACGATCTCACTCGAAAATCCTTACACATGTCATGGGCACAAGTGCCAGGAAGGCGATGCTGGGCACAGGTGCCATCCCGATTTCGCTTTCGCTTGCCCCAATAAGTCTTCGTAAGCTGAGTTTCGTGTCCAATGAAGGAGACGGTTAAGTCTTGGTACAAAATTTTTTCCCTTCATAGTTTTAGCTTTGCCCCATGTATAAGCCACACCAGATTTTTCAGTTAAAATCAAAAATATAAAGGTGTGATTTATAATTATAGAAATTGCAATATTCTTCCATTTAATTTTTCTCATTTTTCCTGACGGGCTTTTTTTTTTTTCTTAACCTTTCTCTTTGATTATTGTTTCTAGCTGAAGTTCTACCAATCATCGATACATTTGATGAGATGGAAACTAATGGCTTAGAGGAGTGTGGTTTCAGTACCATCATTGAAAGCGATGGTAAGTATCCAAGATCTCATCAGACTTTTTTTTTTTTTCTACACACTTCTGGTGCAAATACATTACTTTAACCCTTTAGCATTCAGATTTCTTTGTCAAATGTAATGCTTATTTAGTCAGGTTGTTTTGAATTAATCGCTCATTATTTTGTAGCTTCAAGATTTCAATGGTATGTTTGTATATTTTTAGAATGACATTGTAGGGTAGGTGTGAGAGGTTGGATCTGGTTAGTTTTAACATAAAACAAGTAGAATATTTGTACTGGATGTGGCAGGATTAAATGCAAAAGGGCTGATCATTTGGTACTTACTACAATTATTTATTAGTCAATTTATGTATTGTTCCTTTTTTATGCCTTTTTTAAAATTTCGTTTTCATTTTATTTTGGTGATTATGGATTATTTTCTGTAAATTTCCTCTTTATTTCTCAGAGGAACTTAGTCAGAACCTTTCTCAAGTCAACAATGATGAGACCCTCATTGAAAGTGAAACCAGTCAAGATGATCCCAGCCAGAGTCGTACAGGAAGTCAAGTTAATGATGTTAGTAACATTGATTGTTGTTATTATTAGTATTGTGTTTGTTTTCTCTAAATTTTGAACTTACGACCGTAGGATCATAGCCCAGTGCCTTAACCTTCTTGTTTTTTTGTTTTGCTTTGACACGTATCGCAGCTTTGACTTTGCTTTGGTGTTGATGGTTTAACTTTATTTTACTAGGGTGAAGATTATGCAAATAGTGTTCATAGTGAAGAAGATGAAGAAGAAGATCTTCTTGAGTCTGCAGGAGAAGATGAGACTGAAGATCAGGTAAGAATATTCCTGATAAGGTTATATTTTAACTTTCTCTGTATCTCTCTTTATTTTTCTCCCTGTCTCTCTATACAAGGTAAAACATAATTGAAGAAGCCAACATTTATACCAACTGTTATTATGTATATATATATATATATATATATATATATATATATATATATATATATATATATATATATATATATATATATGCGTGTGTTTAGAGATAATTTTTCATGACACAGACCGCCACTACTATTGATGACACACTACACTACTCCTCAGGCTCTATTTGCTGTCTCTGATTTGTTTGTTCTCTCTCTTTTTCAGGTCACCGTGTTGACTGGAGGGCCAAAACATATCAAATGCACTGAGGATGAAGATTTCTTGTCTGCTTTTGATAAAATGATGGCTGATAATCTTCAGGTATGTCCCTCTTCATTAACCCTTTTGATACCAACTCATCTGGGACTACCCCCTTGTTCTGTGATACAAACCTTCTGTTTTAAAGTGAACTAAATTAAAACCTTTCGTTAAGATTCCATGCTAATTTATGTTCCATACACCAGTATAATAATGACAGTTATTTGGATTAAAAAGCATGTGGCACACTTTGTATAGTGTTTGGCATTAGGAAGGGCGATCAGCCATAGGAACCATGATAAAGCAGACGTTGGAGCTTTGTGTCCTCTTCTGGCTTGCCAGCTCATGTTGAACTCTCCACTTTGTTCCAGCATGGAAAATGGCCTTTAAATGATGATGATAATATATATATATATATATATATATATATATATGCTACCAAATTCACTCACAAGGCTTTGGTCAGCCCAAGGCTATAGCAGAAGAGGGCTGTGGTGTTGGTGCACAAAAATATAGTAAAAGAAAACCAGAAATATCTTTGTTTATTAGGTTAGAATTTAAGTGAATGTAACTTGAGAGATTACTTGAAATGAAATAAAAAAATATGTCTATAGAACAGGGGTTAAATAAAAAATCCAAGTCCAAAATTCATTAACATCTTACCTCTGGAAACAATTGCTTCCGTCACATTTTTCTGTTCCACAGGAGTTCTTAGATCTGATTTGTTTATTTTTAGTACAGAAAACAGTCAGATTAACATCTGAAATTGGAAATAACTCATATTATTACAATTTTCATTTTGGTTGGTGATGGTAAATGTCATGCAACATTCAGTGGAATAAAGTAGTTAACTTGAAAACAAGGATATTTGACTTTATAAATACCTATGAAAGATGACATAAACATGATGATGAGGCTATATATATATATGTGTATATATATATATGTTTATCTACAATAAATAGCAAAAATGTACAGAAAATAGATTTCATCAACTGCCAGTGGGGTAAGCTAGAGGTAGTAGATAGCTTCCATTATCTAGGTGACCAAGTTAGTTGCAGAGGTGGATGCTCTGAGAGCGTAGCTGTGAGAATAAGATTAGGCTGGGCAAAGTTCAGAGAACTCTTACCTCTGCTGGCAACAAAGGGCCTCTCTCTCAGAGTGAATGGCAGATTATATGATGCCTGTGCGTGAACAGCTATGCTACAAGGCAGTGGAACATGGGCTGTGACAGTCAAGGACATGTGTAGGCTTGAAAGAAATGAAGCCAATATGCTTCACTGGATGTGCTATGTCAGTGTGCATGTTCAACAGAGTGTGGACATCTTGAGAAAAAAGTTGGGCATAAGAGGCATCATATGTGATGTGCAAGAGAGATGACTGCACTGGTATGGTCATGTGATGCGTATGGATGAGGACAGCTGTGTGAAGTGCTGGTCTCTAACTGTGGAGGGAACCTGTGGTAGAGGTAGGCCCAGAAAGACATGGGACAAGGTGGTGATTCACTTTTGGTAATGTTTGTGATGTTATTGTCAATTGCAGGCCAGATCTCAAGAGTCATTGAAGGTACCACAATTGGACATTGCTGTTCCAATGCATCTGAGGGGACAAGTGCGTAAGCAATGTAAGTATTATATTCCACATAATGTTTGACCAATATAGACTCAGCCAAAAACCTATTTCTCTTAGAATATATTACTTTGATCTTTGTATTATTTTTTTTTAAATGTCTAGGCTTCACCATTTTCTTGTTATTTTTTTTTATAAATTCATTTTCCTAAAGAATAAAAAGTTTAGAATGGTACAAAAATGCACTATATACCTGTCGTAATTTGGTTATCTATAGTCCGATGATATTTCGGAATTACAGTTCCTTCTTCAGATCTTCTTAGCTGGAGTCTAGGGCTTAAATATGTAAAGCTTTTGCTTATTTTGTATCAATTGTTATTGTTTTTTTTTTAATTTGAGTAAAACATGAATGATGCCGAGTGCATTTTCTATTGTGTTGTTCTCTAAAGTCTGTTGAGCTAATTGTGAAGTTGTGTTATGAAACATGCAATACTAATATTTGACATGAGATCAGATCAAACTGTAGTTGCCTGATAAAATGGTGTGGTTATGCGAAAATATAAAATGATGGGACATAATTATTACCCCATTGTTGCATAAATAACGTCACTATTGAAACACATGTACAATCACTAAACTCATTTCTGGTTGAATTTTTTGTAGAATCTAAATAATTTGGTTCTGTCTTTGTGTAGGTTAATGAATTCTTTTTTTTATAATTTTATTTCTTTTAGTTACATTCCCTCAGAATAACATTGAATATAATGATACCATAAAGTTTGTACTTATGACAAAGAAGGGCAACAAACAACAGGTAAGTTCTTACAAAATATCTGTAATTATGGATTGATATATTTTATCTTTCTGTCTCTTTTACAAATCACTTGATTTTAGTTTTTCTCCAACGTAAAATCTTTGCTGTGGTTGACCCTACATTAGGGTTTCTGGAGTAATGTCACTCAACAAGATGCATAGCTCAGATATCAAGGAGTCTCTCCATGTTGAGCAGCTAATTCTCTGCATTGAAAGGTCACAGCTTTGGGGTAACAGACATGTGATTAGAATGTCACAGGAAAGAATTTGCAAGACAGATTCTTCAAGCCAAGCTGAGCCAACTGGCAGGAAACCTAGAGGCAGACCAAGAATGTAATGGCTGGATAATATTCATAGTCTCAGTTGGTCACACTTGGGAATCCAGCTGGAAAGTGTTATGAGGGTTGCTTCTGATAGGAGTCTGTGGAGAAGGTGCTCTATCCCTTCCTCCACTCCCCTCTCAGGAATAGTGGACAGAAAAGATGGATTATTATTGGTAGGATGGTGGATTGGCAAAGTTGTGTCGGAAGAAATACTCTTGTGGTATTTGTTCTGGCTCTTTACACTTTGAGTTCGATTCCTGCCAAGGTTAACTTTACCTTTCATCCTTTCGGGGTGTTGATATATAAACAAAGCACTGTTTGAGTGCTGGAGTTGAGGGTGTCGGCTAACCCCATTCCTTCAAAGACTACTGGCCTTGCATGTAAATAGAGGCCATTATTATTATTATTATTATTACTATGGCAACAATCTGGCAGGATTAGTAGAGTACTTTCAGTATTTAATTCTGATTCTTAACCTTATACTTAGTTAATAGTTGTTTAGCTGCTGGTTGACCATTGTCAGTTAATAGTTGTTTAGCTGCTGGTTGACCATTGTCAGTTAGATTTGTGATAAATAGAATCCAGTTGTGACCATGAGACATTTGTAGGGGATTCTCTAGAACTATATTTTTCTTAGATGCTAAGGTGCAGTTGGAAGGAAACTTGGCTGCTATTTCTAACAGGTCAGTCAATCATGTACAATGTGCACAAGCCCTTGCTGAGTTGGAATTGTTGTTATTGCTGGTGTTGTAGTTAAACGTTAAGCTAATCCACAGTAGCTTTGCTAGGATTTGGTCCTGGAATTTATTTTACACCCTAAGCCACATCCTTTTCATTTGTTTGTATTTAATTTCATTTGTGTTTTTATATTTATTTATTTAACAGTATACCAACTTGAATGTTCCGATTTCTACTGAGTTTGCTGCCAAATTTAAAGAACGAGAACGGGTGAGTTATTTGATGTGTTTATGTATGGGAAACTAAAAGAATGTTGTCAGTGGCTGTGTGGTAAGTTACTTGCTTACCAACCACATGGTTCCGGGTACATTCCCCCTGTGTGGCCCCTTGGGCAAGTGTCTTCTACTATAGCTTCGGGCCGACCAAAGCCTTGAGAGTGGATTTGGTAGACAAAAGCTGAAAGAAGCCTGTTGTATATATGTATATGTATATATATGTGTGTTTGTGTGTCTGTGTTTGTTCCTCTAGCATTGCTTGACAACCAATGCTGGTGTGTTTATGTCCCCGTAACTTAGCGGTTCGGCAAAAGAGACCCGATAGAATAAGTACTAGGCTTACAAAGAATAAGTCTCGGGGTCGATTTGCTCGACTAAAGGCGGTGCTCCAGCATGGCAGCAGTCAAATGACTGAAACAAGTAAAAGAGTAATGTTGTGCCCTCACAATGATACTGTGTATTAGTGCTGTTACACCTGATGCACGCATGGCTATGTGGTTGAGAAAGTTGCTTCCCAACTACACAGTTTTGAGTTCATTCCCACTGCATGGCGTCTTGGGCAAGTGTCTTCTATTATAGCCCTTGTCCAACCAAAGCCTGGTGAGAGGATTTGGTAGTTAGAAACTGAAAAAACGCCCCCCACCTCTCTCTCTGTGTATGTTTGTGTCTCCTTGTCTTCACATAGTGTGAGTGTTGTAAACAAGTGTCTTTCATTTTCAATATTCTGCAAAAACATGTCTGGCCATGAAGAAGTATTACCTTGCTTGGAAATAAATAAGGGGTTGGTGGCCTCTCCTCCAGTATTTTTTAAGGCCCTTAACTTTTTAACATCCTGTAAAAATGGTTCCATTTTCTGTTTGTTTAACATTGAAACTTCAGGAAAACTTGTACACATTTCTTGTTTTCTTATTTTTTTGTTGTTCAGGCTGAGCGAGCGGAGAAAGAACAGATGAAACAGGTTGTCCTTGGTATCCATGAACGACAAGAAGAGGAAGATTATCAAGGTAATAATAGTTTTAGAAATATATGTGTGTGTGTAGGAGGGTGGTCTGTATCTGCCTAGGTATGGGAGTGTGGTCAAGAAACTCACTTTGCCACCTTGTTTTGGGTTCAATGTCAATGCACAGCACCCTTGGCAAGTGTCTGTCTTCTACTGTAGCCACAAGTTAATCAATGCCTTTTGAGTGAGCCCAGTGGATGGAAGCCTGCTATACATATGAAATTGATTGATTGGTCAGTTTGATGTAGTGGAAGAGAAAATGCATAATGGTATTTGCTGTGCTGCTTCAACATCTGAGTTCAAATCTTGCCATGGTCAACTTTGTATTTCATCCTTTCAGGATCAATAAAATAAAGAACCATCCAAGTACTGGGGTCAGTGGTAGTGACTAACCCCTCCCCTTAAAATTGTTGGCCTTGTGCCAGAAACTCTACTACTTAAGGTGGTGAGCTGGCAGAATTGTTAGCATGCCAGGCAAAATGCTTAGCGACATTTTGTTCTTTATGTTCTGAGTTCAAATTCCGCTGAGGTGAGCTGGCAGAATTGTTAGCATGCTGGGTGAAATGCTTAGTGGTATTTCGTCTGTCTTCATGTTCTAAGTTCCAGTTCCTCTGAGGTCCACTTTGCCTTTCGTCCTTTCGGGGTCGATAAATTAAGTACCAGTGAAACACTGGGGTCGATGTAATCAACTAGTCCCCTCCCTCAAAATTTTAGGTCTTGTGCCTTCAGTAGAAAGGATTATTATTATTATTATCATGATTATTATTATTATAATTATATATCTTAATTTGCAGAGGAATTTGTAGTGGGTAGTTTAGCTTAATCGGTCAAAGCATCGTGACGCGTAATCATGGGGATGTGAGTTTGAGTCCACAGCTAGCCACCTACACTTTTCTCTGCAAAATAGGGGTAGTTTATCCTGTTCAGGCTATATTATTAGCATTATTCTGCGATTGAGAATTTAAAATCACTTCTTTAACTTTCTAAAGACATCTCAACGCTTCTAAAAGCAAACTTCGTTAGTTTATTTACGTTTGTCGTAATTTGAATTATTATTATTATTATTATTATTATATTTTGAATTTTTCTTTCACTTTCTGTTCCAGAGATGTTAGCTGCCCTCAACAGACCAGCACCTGTGAACACTAACAGGGAGAGACGTGTACGTTATCAACACCCCAAGGGTGCTCCTGATGCAGACTTGATCTTCGGATCAAAGTGAGTTGTCACTGCTTCCCATACTTCAGGTGCCACATTATTGATCTCGTTTGTTGGGATTCACGATTACTTGTCTATGTCTGTGTGTTTGTCTTTCACTCACTCCATGGCTCCCCAACAATACTTTCTATAAGGCAGTAAAAGGGACACTGACTGTAAAAGGGACACTGACTGTAAAAGGGACACTGACTGTAAAAGGGACACTGACTGTAAAAGGGACACTGACTATAAAAGCACCAGACTAAATGCATTTCAGTTGCCACAATTTCTACTGCATTTATTTGTCTGCTGGTTTATATACATTTGACACATCATCATTTAGCATCCATTTTCCATGCAGGAATGGGGGTTAGGGAGTTTGACTGGAGCCAGTAAGCCAGAGACACTGCACCAGGCTCCAGTTTGCTTTGGATGGGTTCTGCCAGGCTGACTTGGTCATGGAAGAGGCATCTTCTATGCTCTTGACCTCTGTAAACCATCAGTGGTATGACAGTATTTTCAATTACTGGTTTTAAGATAATTTTGCATTCTTGAATCAACAGGAGAGCCTTTATTTAGTTACTTGACTGTTATAAATGATAGCCAAATCGACTTCAGATAAGGTTGTAAGTAGATCACAGGATGGTTATGTATGGAATATAGGACTGCTGGGACTAAACAACAACATTACACCTGCATATAGTATATTCTTTATGGGGTGTGTACATTAAACAGAGGAAGGTGGTGGTAGTGGTGAATGACCTGATTCAACTCTGTTAGAGCAGGAGATAAAATAGAAACTCTTTAGTTACTGGTCTCAGATACCAGCTTTGATTAAATTTTAATACCTTTGGCATCATAATAAAATATGAGTATATTTACAACATATCTGTCTATCTATCTATTCACTCGTGTGTCTATCTATCTTTTCGCCTATCCATTCATTCTATAGCTGGATCTCTTCCCAATGTTATCCATTTTACAAACTGTACTGAGTTCCTTTTCCATGTCACTGACACTAGTGAGGCCACCATGCATCTCATAACATCTATCTATTCACCTATCCATATATCTATTCACGTACCTATCTCTCTATCTATTCGCCTTTCTATCTATCTATCTATCTATCTATCTATCTATCTATCTAATTATCTATCTATCTGTCCATTCATTCATATGTATATGTGTGGGTGTGTTGTTAGTTTTCTCTCTAATCACATGGTTTTAGGTTCTGTGCCCCTGCATCATGGCACCTTCTGGGTGGATTTGGTATAGAAGGAAACTGGAAGAAGCTCATTGTGTGTGTGTGTGTGTGTGTGTGTGTGTGTGTGTGTGTGTGTGTGTGTGTTGCTAAAGGCTTTCGGTCCTTTAGAAAACTCCACAGCATGCATGCACATCAAGGTTAAATAATTAACAAATTCTTTATGCTGTGTGCTATTATCTCTAATTAACCACTCTGTTAGCCAATGTATTGTATTGTTTCTTTGTAAATTTCAGCTGAATTTATTTAACGTGATGATGTGTTCTCAGGCATCTCCACACTTGTGTATGCAAGTAAGAAAAACATTCATAACCAAGTCATTGCGTCCTGCTTTAGGATGCTTTTATATATTTATTTATTTATTTGTTGTTGTTTTCATGGTTTTGTTTTTTATTATTTTAACAACTAATCCATTTCAGAATTGACACAGAATTTTGTTTCGTTGCTTTGTTTTTTGTTTTTTTGTTCATGTTTTATTTATATTTAAATACTAACAATAGTGACTAGCATTGAACGCGAACAAAGATGTGACTGTGGCTTCTCAGGAGATGTGTTGCTGTATTGTATTGTATGTATATATGTATGTATGTGTGTGTATATATATATATATATATATATATATATAGAACCCTTTGTCAAGTACACCTCTGCTTAGTGGCAGTATATTTAAAACTTAGTTATACAATGTGTCCTTCTTTTCTTAAAGATGGTAGTGTGTGTTTTGAGTGACGCTTGGCTACTATTTCAAGCAAGTTGAATGGCTGTGTATAGGCTCCCTCTTTGGCTCATACTGTTGTATTAAGATGTCAAAGATAGCCACAAGAATTGAAGTGAATAAGTAGTAATTGGTGCGGCCCAACAAGAACCACCTCTGTATTTCTGTGAGAGTAATTCTCTCTTAGCTGAAGAGCCCTCTGTCTGAAATGTTAGAGGGGTTTTGTTTTTTTCCCTCTTCAGGATGCCTCTAACTACTCTCCATTTCATTTCACTCTGACCTCTTATGGAGGTCTGTGATTTTATTTGAAACTAGCTTAAAAGCTGCATTCTGTGTAGACTTTTAAGCCAACTCCTGTGGAAGGGTAATCCGGCCTGCAGCCTAAAACTGAATAGCATGACTATAATACATCTATAATGACTATATGTCTCAGTGGTGTTTAATGCAATCATTCTATTGTTCCAGTTTCAAGTTGAATTCCAACTGTTGGCCAATTTGTCCCAAAGTTCTTATCTCGATGTAGAATTAATGAAGAGAATGTCATTTATCTCCCCTTTGGTCTCTGACAAACGCCAGCCAAGATGGCGTGAATTAGCCAAGCTTTACCTGCTAGAAATAGCGACCCAAATGCTTTTAAATCAGATCCCAATGCTGGATGTTCAAAAACCAAATGAAGGGCAGATTTTCAATTCCAGAGTCATCCCGATTCCAAAAAGATATGTGCCTATGTAGAGCAAATGTAGACTGAGATACAGGGGTCCCAGACAGAATTTTGAGTTTTTAACGTAGACGAGATTGAAGAAATTCAGAAAACTGTTTACTTTGCTTATGACAAAATATTTTTGCATGTCCTTTATCTAGCTGTCTCCTTTCCACATTTTCTATGTCCGGCTCTTTCTCTCTCAGGTTGTCATTCCCTTGTACGCCTCTTTCTCTCTTGGCAGTCTCCTGTCTCAAGCAGTCCCTTATATCAAGCTCTCTCCTCCTTATATGTATTTTTTGTCATGCAGTCTCCTTGTACGTGTCCTTCTTCATCTCACTATCTCTTTCTTTGTCGGCTATTCTTTTTCCTGTACATCTTTTGGGCTGGCTACTTGTCTGTCCCCATCTCTGCTATGCTGTCATCTCCTAATGTCCGGTTGTCTCCATTATTTTATGCAAGAAAGACTTTTAGGCTCCAAACACCAACGCATTAACCTTTTCTATATTTCTAATTGAAATATATCGTTAAAGTCATTGCATGTTTTTAATTACAACTGTGTGGTGGTGGTAAAGTAAGTACCAGTCATTTACTAGGGCTGATTTAATCTGTTGCTACTATCTCCCTTTAACTCTGTAGACTTGTGCAAAATTGGTATATGGTAAATAAAATGCCTTGTGGTACTGCATCCCTTAACATTCTGAGTTCAAATCACACTGAAGTCAACTTCGCCTTTCAGCTGTCTGGTCTCAATGAAATGTCCCAATTAAGTACTGTGAGGGTGATATAATTGATTGTTCCAAAATGTGTGGCCTTGTTCCTAGCTTGGAAACCCTTTATTATTATTATTAGGGCTGAGTTGTGGCAGTGGGCATATTTGCAAGCCCCTTTCAATCATGTTTTAAGTTCAGATATTGTCAAAGATAGTTGACTTTGTCAGTCATAAATATACCAGTAATATATATATATATATATATATATATCTCAAAATCGCTGACGTGGCCGATGACAGTACTGCCTGATTGGCACTTGTGCCAGTGGAACATTAAAAGCACATTCGAGCGTGATTGTTGCCAGGCCCATAGATTGACTCCCGTACCGGTGGCATGTAAAAAAGCATCATTTGAACCTGATCGTCGTAGAAGCTTTGCCAGATTGATCCTGATGCAGCCTTCTTGCTCACCAGTCCTCAGTCAAACTGTACAACCCATTGCCAACATGGAAAGCGGACATTAAATGACGATGATATATATATATATATATATATATATATATATATATATATATATATAGGGATTACTTCAGTCAGTTTGACCTCCACCTTGTGATAGCTGTTTGGTTTTATATCAATTGAATGTTGAAATATCTGAGATGGATTATTATTACAGCAGTTTGATATCTGATCATTATTATTATTATTATTATTATTAGAGATCTTATTCTTGGATGTGTACCAAATTAGATTCAAACTAAGAATCTTCATTTCTGAACTATAGTTTATGTCCTGTCGAAATCTAGTTTGGGACTCTGTAGACATTCATTCAGAAATAGGATATGGTAATGAAGATCAAAGATGTAGGGGAAATGTAGATATTGGCATCAAATTTTGACGTAAGGCCAGCAGTTTTAGGGAAAGGGCCAAGTTGATTAAATCAGCCCTCAGTAATTAAACGGGAGCTTATTTTATTGAAAGGATGAAAGGCAAAGTTGACTGCAGCAGGATTGAAACACATTTCTCATTTGTGAAGATGGTAATCATCTGCAAAATTATAATCTTATTAAGAGCATCAGAGAAAATATTTACTGTTTGTTGTGGTTCTTTACATTCTGGGTTCAAATCCCATGGAGATCAACATTGCCTTTCATCTATCTGGGGGTCAAAGTACCAGTCACAACATCTATCAGGGGGTCAATTAAATAAAGTACCAGTCATGTACTAGGGTTGATTAAATCCCCTCAATCCTTTCTCCCCCCCCCTCCCCCCCATCACTTTCTAGTCTATCGTCTACATTACAAACGGTTGTTTCTGTTTTTACTAGTTTTTTTTTATTTAAAAAATCATTTCAGGGTATCAGTTTTTATT
>NC_142952.1:10705062-10715673 GCF_046866305.1 Octopus bimaculoides
GCTTCAGATTCTTTTGAATTTTTTTTTTTATTTCTCCAATTTTCCAAAACACTCCATTTCTAAATTCCTCATGTTTTCAATTTCCTGCTATTTTTAATTTCCCTATGCTTCCAATTTCTCATATTTCCAGGTGCAAGAATGGCTATGTGCTTAAGAAACTGGCTTTGCAATCATATGGTTTTAAGTTCAGTTCCACTGCACAGCACCTTGGGTGTCTTCTACTAAATCCCTGGGTTGACTAATGCCTTGGGAACTAATTTTGTATGGGGAAACTGAAAACACATTGTAAATATGTTTGTGTGTTTGACCATCCCCCACCATGGTCTTGGTCTGTTTATGTCTCTGTAACTTAGCAGTTTAGCAAGATGGACTGACGGAATAAACACCAGACTTTAAAAAAAAAAAAAGTGGTGTTGATTTATTTGACTAGACCCTTCAAGGCAGTAACCCAACGTGGCCATAGTCCACTGACTGAAACAAAACATAGAAGATATTGTCACATGTCCATTTTTCTTATTCCTTCATATTTCTAAACCCTCCATGTTTCTAATTCTCATTTTTCATAATTACCAATCCCTCTAAAGATATTTTTGAAATTGTAGATATTTTCAAATTCTTCTATTTCCAATTTCTTCATTGTTCCATATTCTTCATATTTTCAGGCTTTTCCAAAGTTCCATATTTTTAAATTTCTCCCTATTTCATATATTTTCTATTCCAGGTCTTCATATCATCTTCTCCAAATACGAAATTCTTTATAATTTATAAAGTCCTCTTCCCAGGCTACAGGCCCACACCCCCAACACCCATACTGTTAGGATTGGCACTCTCAACGTCGGCACGCTGAAAGGTAGATCTGGTGAAATTGTTGAGATGCTTGAACGGAGATGCGTAGATATGTGCTGCATCCAGGAAGTAAGATGGAGAGGAGGTTCTGCAAGGTTCCTCACAGGCAAAGAACACAGGTACAAGATTTTCTGGGCAGGGAACACTGACGGGGTCGGGGGCGTAGGAATACTTCTAGCGGAGAAATGGGTGGATAAGGTAATCGAGGTCGTTAGAGTAAGTGACAGAGTACTTAAGATCAGACTAGTGCTTCATCATAGATTAGCTACTGTCATCTCAGCCTATGCACCTCAACCTGGGCTACCAGATGGTCTGAAAGACCAATTCTATGACACCCTCTTGCAAACTACCTCGTCGACGAGTGACAGGGACCTTCTCTTTGTGGCTGGAGACTTCAACGGTCATGTCGGACGTCGTGCTGGGGGCTTCCATGGCATACATGGAGGCTATGGCTTCGGTTCCCGCAACGAGGAGGGAACCAGACTGCTGGAGTTCTGTGATGCAACCAATCTTATAGTCTGCAATACCAACTTCAGGAAACCTGCCAGTCACCTAGTCACCTACCGCTCCGGCAGACACTCTAGCCAAATCGACTACATCCTCGCCAGAAATAGGGAAAGAGGGCGGCTTATAAATGCCAAAACCTACCCTGGCGAAGAATGTACCCCACAACATAGATTAGTAGTTAGCGACTTTGGGATCAAGGCAAAATGGGTGCCCAGAATTAGACAGGCTTGGAGAAGAAGGGTGTGGAAGCTTAAAGACCCTGCAAACGGACAGAGACTTAGAGACAAGTTACTTGAAGCATTTAACGAAATAGAAGGGGATATAGCATCATACAACGTGGAAGACAATTGGAGATTTCTGCGGGACAACCTGTTGAAAGCCACCGACCAGATTTGTGGGTGGTGTAAGGTCCCCTCCCAACCCAGAATAACGTGGTGGTGGAACAAGGAGGTAGACAGGGCTATTAGACAAAAGAAACAAGCTTGGAAGGACTGGAAGAACGGTGGTAGCAGGGAATTGTACCAATGTGCCAGAAGGGAGGCTAGGCGACAGGTTTATTTAGCCAGAGGGGAAGCAGATAAGGAAAGATTTGCCAATGTTCTGCGCCGTGAGGACCAAAGACTCGAGGTATTTCGGGTTGCAAGACAGTGTAGGAGAGAGAATAGTGATGTTGTAGGAGAGAAATGTGTTCGCATGGATGATGGTACGCTTGCATTAAATGAGGATGCAAAGAAAGAGGTCTGGAGATGCCACTACGATAGATTGCTTAATAAAGAGAATGAATGGGAGAAAGAGAGCCTGCCTTATGTCGACCCAATAGAGGGACCAGCTATCCGAGTTGATAGTACCAGGGTAGATAAAGCAATTAAGAGTATGAAGACCGGGAAAGCCCCCGGCCCATCAGGAATCACTGCAGAGATGCTCAAAATATCTGGCAGTGTTGGCTATAGCCTAGTCACCCGTATTACGAACCAGGTGATACACGAAGGAGTCATACCCTATGACTGGTGTAGCAGCATCATAGTCAACTGCTACAAAGGTAAAGGGGACGCTTTAGATACAAATAATTACAGAGGCATCAAGCTGTTAGATCAGGTTATGAAAGTTACAGAGAGGGTCATAGCCCAACTAATTAGGGAGCGAATCAATTTAGATGAGATGCAGTTTGGGTTCGTGCCAGGTAAAAGCACTACTGATGCCTTATTTCTAGTGAGACAGTTGCAAGAGAAATACCTAGCCAAGGATAAACCTCTGTACCTGGCTTTCGTTGACATGGAGAAAGCCTTTGACAGGGTCCCCCGATCCCTTATCTGGTGGTCAATGAGGAAACTTGGGATAGAAGAATGGCTAGTGAGAGCTGTGCGAGCCATGTACAGAGATGCGGCCAGTAAGGTGAGGGTTGGAAATGAGTACAGCAATGAATTCCGGGTAGAGGTAGGGGTCCACCAAGGTTCCGTCCTCAGCCCCCTATTATTTACCATAGTCCTCCAGGCAATCACAGAGGAGTTCAAGACAGGTTGCCCCTGGGAGCTCCTCTATGCTGATGACCTTGCCCTAATTGCGGAGTCACTATCAGAACTAGAGGAGAAGTTTCAGGTGTGGAAGCAAGGTCTAGAATTGAAGGGCCTTAGAGTCAACCTAGCTAAAACCAAAATCCTAATAAGTAGGAAGGTAGATAAAACACAAACCCCTTCAGGTAGATGGCCCTGCTCAGTATGTAGAAAAGGAGTAGGTAGTAACTCTATAAGATGTACCCGGTGCAAGCTATGGACACATAAGAGGTGCAGCAACATCAAAGGCAGGTTAACTAGCAAGTTAGTTTTTGTTTGTGGCAGATGTTCAGGTGCAATAAAGACTGCAAACAAACAGGAAACAACTTCTATCTCATTCCAGGGTGAAAAACTAGAGGTAGTCGATAGCTTCCGCTATCTGGGCGACCAAGTTAGTAGTGGGGGTGGGTGCGCTGAAAGTGTAGCTGCTAGAATAAGAATAGCCTGGGCAAAGTTTAGAGAGCTCTTACCCCTGCTGGCGACAAAGGGACTCTCACTCAGAGTAAAAGGCAGACTGTATGACGCATGCGTACGAACAACCATGCTACATGGCAGTGAAACATGGGCTGTAACTGCTGAGGACATACGTAAGCTCGCAAGGAATGAAGCCAGTATGCTCCGTTGGATGTGTAATGTCAATGTGAATACCCGTCAGAGTGTAAGTATCTTGAGAGAAAAGCTGAACATTAGAAGCATCAGTTGTGGCGTGCAAGAGAGACGATTGCGCTGGTATGGACATGTGGTGAGAATGGAGGAGGATAGCTGCGTGAAAAAGTGCCACACCCTAACAGTTGAGGGAACCCGTGGAAGAGGTAGGCCCAGGAAGACCTGGGCTGAGGTGGTGAGGCAAGACCTTCGTACATTGGGCCTCACCGAGGCGATGACTACGGACCGAGACCTTTGGAAATGGGCTGTGCGTGAGAAGACCCGGCAAGCCAAGTAAGATCGTTGCCAGTGCCCCTGGACTGGTTCTTGTGCGGGTGGCACATGAGATGCACCATTTTGAGCGTGGCCGTTGCCAGTACCGCCTGACTGGCTCCTGTAGGATTTTCGAGCGAGATCGTTGCCAGTGCCCCTGGACTGGCTTGTGCGGGTGGCACATAAAAGACACCATTTCGAGCGTGGCCGTTTTCGTGCAGGTGACACGTAAAAGCACCCACTACACTCTCTGAGTGGTTGGCGTTAGGAAGGGCATCCAGCTGTAGAAACTCTGCCAAATCAGACTGGAGCCTGGTGTTGCCATCCGGTTTCACCAGTCCTCAGTCAAATCGTCCAACCCATGCTAGCATGGAAAGCGGACGTTAAACGATGATGATGATGATGATGAAAGTGATTATAATTCTTTATAATCCCTTTGTGTTTCCAAAATCTCCATATTTCAAATTCTTCTGCAAGTCCAGGTTCTGCATATTTCGAATATATCCATACTTCATGTTCTATGATATTTCACTGTACTCTGACCAAGATACAAGACTCTAAACACTTCCATCCGCCTAGTGCCATGTAAGTGCCATATTCTTATCCAGAATATTAAACTCTCAAAAGCTCAGTCCACAAACCTGGTCATTAGACATTACCTTGTGGTCAATGTACTTAGTTCTCTATAGTCCAGTTCACCTGGCTGTAAACACGATAATATAGTCTAATTCATGTATTATGTCCTTCACCAAGATACTTAAATCGGCAGAAACCAGTTGGTTTAGCTGAAAATAGCTATGATAGAGTAGGGGTTAATACTACAGCTCTACCACTAATTAGTAGTAGAGCTGTAGTATTAACAAGATTCATTTATTTTCACTGCAAAGCTAAATTGTTTCAGCAAGGAATGTTAACTGCTAGAGAGCAGCATTCTGTCTTGGTATGGTAGGACTGATTTTTCACTCATCTGCTTTTCATTGCTAGGTTCCAGTATTAGCAGTCGTCTGCACAAAAACGAAAAGCAAAAATTAGCATATAGGCGCAGGAGTGGCTGTATGGCTAGTAGCTTGTTTACCAACTACATGGTTCCGGGTTCAGTCTCACTGTGAGGCACCTTGGGAAAGTGTCTTCTACTATAGCCTCGGGCCGACCAAAGGCTTGTGAGTGGATTTGGTAGACAGAAACTGAAAGAAGCTCGTCATATATATATATATATATATATATATATATATATATATATATATGTGTGTGTTTGCCCCACCCCACATCGCTTGACAGCCGATGCTGGTGTGTTTACGTTATAATTTAGCAGTTCGGCAAAAGAGACTGATAGAATAAGTACTAGGCTTACAAGGAATAAGTCCTGGGGTCGATTTGCTCGACTAAAGGCGGTGCTCCAGCATGGCCGCAGTCAAATGACAAGCAAAACAAAAGAATAAAGAATATGAAATAAGATTAGAACGTCGTTTAGTAGATTGTTTTCCTGAAGAAGAGTTTTTGATGGTAATTTGACTTGCCAACTGTATACAACAGTACTAGCGAGATTTGAACTCGTGATTCTTTCATTTGAAAGGACTGAAATATTAAGTCACTTTGTCCTTGTCTCTACTAAATTCTCTCTCAACACAGACACAGTTTGTATTTAGCCAGCCTTGCTTCTGGCAGTTGGCCAAAGCAACTACTGAACTACAACAAGCAACCTCAACATATGCAGATGGTTTGCGAACACTTGCATATCTGTTGTCTCTGTCTTTGAGATTACATGTAGTAAGGTGGTGGCGGCGGGGTAAAATAAAGTGAAGCCTGCACTAATTATTACATTCATATTGTCTACATGTTTTGGTAGTGTGAATGCACATACTTTATGAATGCATGTATACATATATGTATCTACGTATTCTTTTTCTTTTTCTTTTTACTTGTTTCAGTCATTTGACTGCGGCCATGCTGGAGCACCGCCTTTAGTCGAACAAATCGACCCCAGGACTTATTCTTTGTAAGCCTAGTACTTATTCTATCGGTCTCTTTTGCCGAACCGCTAAGTTACGGGGACGTAAACACACCAGCATCGGTTGTCAAGCGATGGTGGGGGACAAACACATACACACACATATATATATATATATACATATATACGACGGGCTTCTTTCATTTTCCGTCTACCAAATCGACTCACAAGGCTTTGGTCGGCCCGAGGCTATAGTAGAAGACACTTGCCCAAGGTGCCACGCAGTGGAGCTGAACCCGGAAACATGTGGTTGGTAGGCAAGCTACTTACCACACAGCCACTTCTGCGAAGGAGTCATACCCAATGACTGGTGTAGCAGCACCATAGTCAACTGCTACAAAGGTAAAGGTGACGCTTTCGATACAAATAATTACAGAGGCATCAAGCTGTTAGATCAGGTTATGAAAGTTACGGAGAGGGTCATAGCCCAACTAATTAGGGAGCGAATCAATTTAGATGAGATGCAGTTTGGGTTCGTGCCAGGTAAAAGCACCACTGATGCCATATTTCTAGTGAGACAGCTGCAGGAGAAATACCTAACCAAGGATAAACCTCTGTACCTGGCCTTCGTTGACATGGAGAAAGCCTTTGACAGGGTCCCCCGATCCCTTATCTGGTGGTCAATGAGGAAACTTGGGATAGAAGAATGGTTAGTGAGAGCTGTGCGAGCCATGTACAGAGATGCTGCCAGTAAGGTGAAGGTTGGAAATGAGTACAGTAATGAATTCCGGGTAGAGGTAGGGGTCCACCAAGGTTCCGTCCTCAGCACCCTCCTATTTATCATAGTCCTCCAGGCGATCACAGAGGAATTCAATACTGGTTGTCCCTGGGAGCTCCTCTATGCTGATGACCTTGCACTAATTGCGGAGTCACTATCAGAACTAGAGGAGAAGTTTCAGGTGTGGAAGCAAGGACTAGAATCGAAGGGCCTTAGAGTCAACCTAGCAAAAAACAAAATCCTAATAAGTAGGAAGGTAGATAAAACACAAACCCCTTCAGGTAGATGGCCCTGCTCAGTATGCAGAAAAGGAGTAGGTAGTAACTCTATAAGATGTACCCGGTGCAAGCTATGGACACATAAGAGGTGCAGCAATATCAAAGGCAGATTAACTACGAAGTTAGTTTTTGTATGTGGCAGATGTTCAGGTGCAATAAACACTGTAAACAAACAAGAAACAACTTCTATCTCATTCCAGGGAGAAAAACTAGAGGTAGTCGATAGCTTCCGCTATCTGGGTGACCAAGTTAGTAGTGGGGGTGGGTGCGCTGAAAGTGTAGCTGCTAGAATAAGAATAGCCTGGGCAAAGTTTAGAGAGCTCTTACCTCTGCTGGCGACAAAGGGACTCTCACTCAGAGTAAAAGGCAGACTGTATGACGCATGTGTACGAACAGCCATGCTACATGGCAGTGAAACATGGGCTGTGACTGCTGAGGACATGCGTAAGCTCGCAAAGAATGAAGCCAGTATGCTCCGCTGGATGTGTAATGTCAACGTGCATACCCGTCAGAGTGTAAGTATCTTGAGAGAAAAGCTGAACATAAGAAGCATTAGTTGTGGTGTGCAAGAGAGACGATTGCGCTGGTTTGGACATGTGGTGAGAATGAATGAGGATAGCTGCTTGAAAAAGTGCCACACCCTAACAGTTGAGGGAACCCGTGGAAGAGGTAGGCCCAGGAAGACCTGGGCTGAGGTGGTGAGACAAGACCTTCGAACATTGGGCCTCACCGAGGCGATGACTACTGACCGAGACCTTTGGAAATGTGCTGTGCGTGAGAAGACCCAGCAAGCCAAGTGAGATCGTTGCCAGTGCCCCTGGACTGGCTCTTGTGCGGGTGGCACATAAGATGTACCATCTTGAGCGTGACCGTTGCCAGTACCGCCTGACTGACCTTTGTAGGGTTTTCGAGCGAGATCGTTGCCAGTGCCCCTGGACTGGCTCTTGTGCTGGTAGCACATAAGATGTACCATCTTGAGCGTGACCGTTGCCAGTACCACCTGACTGACCTTTGTAGGGTTTTCGAGCGAGATCGTTGCAAGGGGCACTGGACTGGCTCTTGTGCGGGTGGCACATAAAAGACCATTTCGAGCGTGGCCGTTTTGGTGCGGGTGACACGTAAAAGCACCCACTACACTCTCTGAGTGGTTGGCGTTAGGAAGGGCATCCAGCTGTAGAAACTCTGCCATATTAGATTGGAGCCTGGTGTTACCATCCGGTTTCACCAGTCCTCAGTCAAATCGTCCAACGCATGCTAGCATGGAAAGCGGACGTTAAACGATGATGATGATGTATATATATATATATATATTTACGTATATATATTTATTTATTTATTTATTTATGGGTTTCAGCCAAGTGGCTGTGGTCATGCAGAAGCACCACCGTGATTTTTCTGTCTTTATGCTTTGCTCTCTTCACGTTCCTTGCATGGCTCTTCTCCTGCACCTGATATAGTCCAATCAAGAGTTTTGATGGCACATCTGGTGTATAAGAGAATTTGACATCGCTGCCCTAAACTGTGTCTCATTTTGAGCCATTGGTGCGTCTGGTATCGTGGAGAGGAAAGCGTCGAGTTTTGTCTTGAAGACCTCCACATCCGTGTCTTGCAGGTCTCTCAAATGTTTTGGCAGGGCATTGAAGAGCTGAGGTCCTCTGAAACCGAGGCTGCTGCAGGATCTTGTTCTTATGTGAGATGCAGTGGACGGCACCTTTGGCACCATGCAGTGGCGACCCGTGCGGGCATTCCTGTAGTACTTGATGCCAAAGTTCGGCACCAGTCCTTCCAGTATTTTCCATATGTATACTATTACATATCTCTCCCGCCTGCGTTCCAGGGAGTAGAGACCTAGTGCCTGCAGTCGCTCCCTGTAGTTCATCTGCTGGACTGTGGCGATCTTTTTTGTATAGTGCCTCTGAATTGCCTCGAGTTCTGCTGTCTGTTTGACACTGTGTGGTGACCACAACTGAGAGCAATAGTCTAGGCGGCTCAGGACAAACGTCTTCCATAGAGTCAACATGACTTTTTGATCCCTTGTACGGAACGTCCTCAGTATCCACCCCGCCAGCTGTCTGCACTTTGCTGTCAACTTGACAATGTATATATATATTTATATATATATATACGGAAATATATATAATAGATATATAAACATATATATAAACATATATATATTATATATATATGTATATATATATAGAAATATACGTGTATATATTTATATACACGCATATATATATATTTATATATATATTTATGTATTTATACATATATTTATATATATTTATCTATATATATTCATTCATATATATATTTATATATATATATATATATCTATTTACATATATATATATATATATATATATATATATATATATAGTTATTTATTTATATATTTATTTATTTATATATTTATTTATTTATATATATATTTATTTATTTATATATATATTTATTTATTTATATATATATTTATTTATTTATATATATATTTATTTATTTATATATATATTTATTTATTTATATATATATTTATTTATTTATATATATATATATATATATATATATTTATTTATTTATATATATATATATTTATATTTATTTATTTATATATATATATATTTATATTTATTTATATATATATATATTTATATTTATTTATATATATATATATTTATATTTATTTATATATATATATATATATATATATTTATATTTATATTTATTTATATATTTATATTTATTTATATATATATTTATTTATTTATATATATATTTATTTATTTATATATATATTTATTTATTTATATATATATTTATTTATTTATATATATATTTATTTATTTATATATATATTTATTTATATATATATTTATTTATTTATATATATATTTATTTATATATATATATGTATATATATATATATATTTATATATATATATGTATATATATATATTTATTTATATATATATATGTATATATATATATTTATTTATATATATATATATATATATATATATATTTATTTATTTATATATATATATATATATTTATTTATTTATATATATATAGATAGGCGCAGGAGTGGCTCTGTGGTAAGTAGCTTGCTTACCAGCCACATGGTTCCGGGTTCAGTCCCACTGCGTGGCACTTTGGGTAAGTGTCTTCTACTATAGCCTCGGGCCGACCAAAGCCTTGTGAGTGGACTTGGTAGACGGAAACTGAAAGAAGCCCGTCGTATATATGTATATATATATATATGTGTGTTTGTGTGTCTGTGTTTGTCCCCCCACCATCGCTTGACAACCGATGCTGGTGTGTTTACGTCCCCGTAACTTAGCGGTTCGGCAAAAAGAGACCGATAGAATAAGTACTAGGCTTACAAAGAATAAGTCCTGGGGTCGATTTCCTCGACTAAAGGCGGTGCTCCAGCATGGCCGCAGTCAAATAACTGAAACAAGTAAAAGAGTAAAAGAGTATATATTTATTTATTTATATATATATATATATATATATATATATATTTATTTATTTATATATATATATATTTATATTTATTTATTTATATATATATATATTTATATTTATTTATATATATATATTATATATATATATATTTATATTTATATTTATTTATATATTTATATTTATTTATATATATATATATATTTATATTTATTTACATATATATATATATATATTTATATTTATTTATATATATATATATATATATATATAAATAATATAAATATATATATATTATATATGTAAATAAATATATATATA
>NC_142952.1:10716173-10741173 GCF_046866305.1 Octopus bimaculoides
ATCTTATCTAATCTAATCTATCTATCTATCTACACTCTCGCACCTCCCTTCCCACTAGCCAGTCTCCAATCTTACACCTCTCTCTGTCTTTCTCGTATCCTCCCACTACCACTCACAACCAGCTATCACTACAATACCCAAGTTTGGTACCCAGATTGCGCTGCACTTCATACCTAGATCTTGTTTAACAGACTCTTGTTTATCAAGCCACACACACACACACACACACACACAAGAAAGAGAGAGAGAGAGAGAGAGATGGAGAGAGAACGTGGTGGTGGTGGTGGTGGTGGTGGTGGTGGTGATGTAGATTAAAATGGAGAAAACGGTATAAGCAGCTTCTCTTTCTACCTTGCATCTCTCCGTCTTCCACCAGCCGTTTAACAACTCCAATCCCACTGTGACCATCACTACGATCATAACGAGTACTCCACCCCTACCGCCACTATCATTGTCACAGCTGCTATCGCCTCCCCCACTGTACAACTACTCACCACTATTACCACCACCACCACCACCACCACCATAACCACTACCACCATCACAATACCACCCCTCCCCTCACGACCTCCCCATCCCCATCTCCACAGCTATGATCAGCTGTAACAGCACCATCACCACCACCATCATCAGCACTACATCTACCATCACGTCAGCGCCACCCCCCCCCCCACCCGGCCGCACCACCGTCCCATCTCAGAACTAGTTGCACAACCACCACGATCATCTGCACTACCACCACCACCACTACCACTGACATAACCACCACCATCCTCATAACACCACCACCACCACCACCACCATCACCACCACCATCATCACCACCACCACCACCACCACCATCAACATACTACTATCATTAAATTAGTTACTTTCAAGATCAAGCATCCTTCTCGGAATCTTATCTTCGCTGCATACGTTTTTAAACAAGTACACACACACACAAATCTATCTATCTATCTATCTATCTATCTATATATATATATATATATATACGTGTATATATATATACATACATATATGCATACATCTAAGCACACACATGTCTGTGTGCGTGTGTTTTCTCTCAAACTGGTGATAAGCGACCTCTCGCATTCACTTCCAGTACGATAACATTTCTTAATCATGTAAACAATAAATATCATTTGTTAACAATCCCTCTCGCTCCCTCCAGAATGGCCATCACCACCAACAGCTTCCAAACTGCCACATCTACCACAGAAGCTGCTACCCTATAATCCTCCATCACTTAGCATTCACTCTTCAAACTATCGACGACATAAATTGGTAGCCATTCACACGAAAGGAAACCTTCGACCATTTTTGATACAAGGGCCTCACAACGAATTTGCTCCACAGCCGAAGTCATTGATGTCTGTACCACGCACGACACCCCGTCACTAACCGTGCCAAGTCTCGAGTACTCAATGTTCGATGATGTCTCCCGCCTACCAGGCACTCATCCTCTTATATCCTTTACTCTTTTACTTGTTTCAAATCATTTGACTGCGGCCATGCTGGAGCACCGCCTTTAAGTCGAGCAAATCGACCCCCCCCCACCAGGACTTATTCTTTGTAAGCCTAGTACTTATTCTATCGGTCTCTTTTTTGCCGAACCGCTAAGTTACGGGGACATAAACACACCAGCATCGGTTGTCAAGCGATGTTGGGGGGACAAACACAGGCACACAAACACACACACACATATACATAGATATACATATATACGACGTGCTTCTTTCAGTTTCCGTCTACCAAATCCACTCACAAGGCTTTGGTCGGCCCGAGGCTATAGTAGAAGACACTTGCCCAATGTGCTACGCAGTGGGACTGAACCTGGAACCATGTGGTTGGTAAGCAAGCTACTTACCACACAGCCACTCCTGCGCCTATTTATTTAAACTTTTTAAACTTTAACACTATCCATCCCAAGCAACTCAGAGCACACTTTATCTCTTCCCACGCTTAACAAACATCCCGACTACAATGTTATCTTCATGCACCTTTGACACCTAACGCCTGATGTGAACTGCCTCTCTGTCTGTCTACACACACACACACACACACGCACACACACACACACACACACACACACACACACACACGAGGGTGTGCTGATAGATTCTGGGTTTAAAGGACATCGCAAAAGGCCTGGGATGGGGGACCAACCTTCTGAGTTCTTTTACAGGGTTAGGAAAAACTGAAGGACTGCTGCAGTAAGTGTGTGAATCTGAGAGGGAAATGTGTTAAATAAAATCATTATTAACTGATCCTCCTGTATTTTCTTTTACCCATATATACACACACACACACACACACACAGGGTAATTCAAAAGACGCCATACATAAGAACAATTTATTTTTTTATAAGAAACAGTTTTTTTTATCTAACTGTTTCTTATAAAAAAATTAATTTTTCCTATGTATGGTGGCTTTTGAATCACCTTATATATATATATATATATATATATATATATATATATATATATATATATATATATATATGCATAGATACATACATGCATACACACATACATAAACATATACACGCATACACACATACAAGAAGTTTATCGGCAATTGTTTTTTAAAGGCAGCATTTCCAAAAGTTTTCAACTATTTGAAAACTCCTGAACTACATTCCCTGCCTCAAGAAACCCGCCGATAAAAATAATTTTACATATCATTATTAATCCTTTTCTTTCTGTTTCATTGAATTAAAGTTCGTCAGAGATTAAACAAATCATAAAATGTCAAAAGAGATTTATGTGTTTGGTCTCAACCAGAAGCTTATTTAGACCAAATTCTAATACAATCCTCAATCAAAGTAATTTTCCTCCTGGGATACCCTTACGATGTACAAATGCCAAACCTTTTCTACCTTAGATAAAATATGAGCTAAAAATTTTAATTTGCATATAATTAGCCAGTCACTATGTTTTGCAGTAATGGCCCTTCCCTACAAAAGTGCTAGCTTTGTGTCTGTCTAGTGATGACAAACACTGAGGCTGCGTCAACTGCAGAGGTTCTGTGACGTTGAGCAGATGTAGTCACTGTTTATGTGGTCTTTTCGCAGCTCGTCTCCTTGACAGAGCTACAGTCCTGAGTGAAACAAAAGCCGATACGGATTTGTGGGGTTCCTCTATTGGCCTTAGAAGGGCTGCATCATCTTTCATTATTTCTATATTGCATAAGGCGGAGAGCTGGCAGAATCGTTTGCACGACGGGCAAAATGCTTAGAGGTATTTCGTCTGCCGTTATGTTCTGAGTTCAAATTCCGCCGAGGTCGACTTTGCCTTTCATCCTTTTAGAGTCGATAAATTAAGTACCAGTTGCGTACTGGGGTCGATGTAATCGACTTAATCCTTTCCCCCAAATTTGAGGCCTTGTGCCTAGAGTAGAAAGGATTATTTTTATACTGCGTAGACCCGTATTTCATATGCTTTCAACATTTGATTCTTTTTTTTATTAGGTATATCTTTGTGATAGCTACCTTCATCCATTGTCCTGGTGGCGAGTGAGGTATTTCATTCGGGTCTTTACATTCTGAGTTCAAATCCCGCCAAAGTCCAGTTTGCCTTTCTCCCTTTCGATGTCGATGAAATAAGTATCAGTTGAACGTTGCGGGGGTCAATGTATTCGACCTAACCACTTTCTTAAAGTTGCTGACCTTGCGTCAAAATTTGAAACAATTATTATTACCTGTAAAATGACCTTGCAGTTTGATCTCTAATTGTCTCTTTCTTTGTTTCCTTCTTTCTTTCTTTCTCAGTACACAACTACAACAGCAACAACAGCATCCTAAACACAAACGCCAGTACCACAAGTTTCTACCCCTAATCAATAGTACTGCTTCCTCCCACTTATTCTCTCCTATCCCTAACCCCCTCTCTCTCTTACATTCTTTGCTTTGTCGCTCTCTCTCTCTCCCCCTCTCTCTCTCTCCCCCTCTCTCTCTCTCCCCCCTCTCTCTCTCCCCTCTCTCTCTCTCTCTCCTCTCTCTCTCTCTCTCCTCTCTCTTCTTTCGCCATCTCTTCTTCCTTTATTTACATTTTTCTCTCCTCCCCCTCCCCATCTCCCTCTCATTCTTTATATTCTCAATTCCCTTTCACCAAATTCGTTCCTTTTCTTTCTCTCCCTGTCTCTCTCTCCCTCTCTATTCCTCTACATCTCTCTTGCCATTATTCCCGCAACTTCTAGCCGTCTTTCCCCATCCCACCCCGTGCCCTCTACTCTTTCCTTTCTTATTCCCTCTCTCCCCCTCTCTCCTTCTCTCCGTAGTCCCAATTCTTTCTACCTCTGGCTCTCCCCCCCACCTCTATCTCTCAGCTATTCTCTCCACACACAACACGTATTCTTATTACGATCTTTCTCGAACTTTTCATTCATTTTCCATTCATCTAATATCTCTCTCCCTCTCTCCTCCTCCTCCTCCTCTCTCTCTCTCTCTCTCTCTCTCTCCAAACCCCTTCGAACCCTTTTGCCTCTCCCCACTTCTATCTTTTATTCCACCCCACCCCTACTCACACTAATTATCTCTCAACCATCTCAGTATATCTCTCTCTCTATATTTCTCCCCCCCAATCCTCTCTTCCTCTACTCAGTTTAGGCAGAGACATTTGAAGAAAGTTCGCGAACAATTCCAATCCACCCCCAACCCATTCCACTTGCCTTCTTTACCTCTTTCCCCCACCTCTGCTCATCGTCGAGAAAGAACAGGCTGTCCTCTGTGATAGCTTTACACATGCGCACACGTACATAAACATACCCATACACACACACACAAACACAAACACAAACAAACACACACACACACACACACGTAATCAAAGTATATGTGTGTGTGTGTGTGTGTGTATAAAGAGAAATGGGTGGGGACAGAGCAGTCAGTCAGTAGTCATATATATATATATATATATATATATATATATATATATATATATATATATATATATATATGTATATATATATATAAGCGGGGGTGGGTACAGGGAGGGCGAGCGTAGTCAGTAAGTAAGTAGGTAGTTAGATGAGAAGAGACATTTAAAGGTAGGGAGGGAGACGGAGAAAGACAGAAAGATAACTTTTCAGTCTTTTCATTTATATTTTTATTTTTGCGCATCTTCGTGTGTGTGTGTGTGTGTGTGTGCTATCTATTTGTTAGTATATGTGAGGTACCTATGTGTGTTATACATGCATATATGTGTATGTATGTTTGCATCAATGTGTACCTGTTAGTGTTTATAAGTATGTGCATAGATGCGCGTGTGTGTGTATATGTGTGTGTATGTGTGTAAGTCGAAGTGTGGCACACTACGAAATGGTAGGAACAGCGTGAAGTCCGTAGATATATATATATATTTTTATTCCTTCTTCTTTATTTGTTTATTCCAGACTCGTTTTCGTTTCTTTAGTTCGATGTTGCAACACAACAACTCATTAAAGACGTGAACAGGATGCAACTTTAGATTCGAATCCAGCCGGAGACAGTTCGGCACGCTTTAAAGTCGTCGTCGGTAACAAAAAGAAATTCATCTTCGTATCAACCACAAGTAATAATAAATAACAGTAGCAAAGCGATAATACAGAAAGTAGAAATTAAAAGTTGAATAAAGAATTACCAATAATAATCGAACTGAAAGTAATTTCATCGAAATACGAAAATAAAACAAACGAAGCGTGAATAATCGATATAATTTGATAATTATAATAATAAAAATAATTGAAGAAAAACTGACGACAATTTGGATGGCAAAAATAGTTTATAATTATTTTTGTCATCACCTCTGATACAAGAAAATTAGCTATTTTTTCCTAAAAGGAAAAATAAGATTTATTTCTTGTTGTGATATGACATAAGGTGAGAAAAGAAATGATGACCCAAATGCAGGTCCATCTATACAGGGACTCCTTCACGACCCCATGGGGCATTCGTCTGCAGGGCGGAAAGGATCTCACTTCACCTTTGGTCGTTCAGAGGGTGAGTAAAGAATTTTCACTGCTTTCTTTTTTACCCTGTTAATTCTGTTTGTTTTATCATTATTATTTCTTGGAAAAAGTTACTTAACAATAACTAAGATAATTTGAGAAAACCGAATGACTGAAGAAAGCTATATATATATTCTAAATTATTATTTGATTGCAATATCGACATATATATATATATATATATATATATATATATATATATGCACATACATACATACATACATACATACATATATATATACATCTATATCTATCTATCTATATATATATATATATATATATATATATATATATATATATATATATATATATATATATCAATGCATATGTCGATATTGTTATCAAATAATACTTTACAATCTATATCTGTATGTGTATGTATATTGAGGTGTTGGTTTGTGTACATTGTTACACACCTGCTTTCACCTGTATGTATGTATGTATGTATGTATGTATGTATGCATGCATGCATGCATGTATGTTGATTTCGTAACTTTTTCCGTGCAGGATACGATTACTGAACCTTGTTAGTAAGCAAAAGTCATTACTTGTCTGTAAGGTTTCGCACGCACACACACACACACACACACACACACACACACACACACATATATATATACGTAAATACATACACATATGTAAACACACAAATGTGCTTGCTAAAGAACATATTTACTATTTACTATGATGATGGTCACATGTGCTCACCAGCGCCACCCGTTTTGTAGGAATGCCATTGAAATTTTCATTAACGTGTAGTTCTGGCGTTGCTCTGCTGTTGTTTATCTCAAAACAGTCCTATCTGTTTGTCGTACTCTGATTACATACGGTGATTTGAGTGGAATTTGGCTGCTGCTTTTTGTTGGTCCACTGATTACATAGGGGACCTCGCGTTAGCATTATATCTGTATGTCTATCTATCTATCTTTATATAAAACTTGTTAATATGTGGGTGAACGCGTCAGAACGAAATACATCATCTATGATCGGTTATAGATCATCTTTGGTCATACAACATGTGTTGGCCACTTGATGTGATTGAAACCTCTCACTTGCAGATCTTCTCTTTATTCTGATACGAATAAAGGCACAGGATTTTATTCCATAAGGTCCCAGCCACTGTTGACAGAAAGCTGGCGAGAGGCAGCAGAATGTCAGAAATTCAATGGGTCAACAAGATATGAATAGGAAATTTGGTGACATTAATATTCATTGGTAAAAAGAAAAGAGTGCAGCAGTGAAAAGATGATGACAGTATTGATGATGATGACACCAGCAAGAACAACAGCAACAATTGTCACTAACTTTGATATGACACATCGTGACATAAGTACAATAACAAAAAAAAAAAAAATTTTTGGTAGGGAGTGGGGAATAACTGAAGATATTGCTATTAATGCAAATGTTTACTTGTGTGTGCGTTTGTGTATGTTGGGGTCGAATTGTTTAACTAATCCCTCAATGGCACTACCTTAGAATGGTCGCAGTCCAATGAGTGACACAAAAGGATGTAAAGAGTAGATGTATGTACACACACGTACGCGCGCGCCTATATATATATATATATATATATATATATATATATATATATATATATATATACATACATACAAATGCTAGAATATATACATGTGGGTGTAAATAAAAACACTGCATCCATTTACACCGAAACTGACAGATCTGAATTCCGACGTATACGCATATATATATATATATATATATGCATATATATATATATATATATATATATATATATATATATATATATATATATATATATATATATATATATATATGCACGTAATAACAAAAAGTAAACACAACATTCACTTCTAAGCTTTTAAGTGGAGATAAATACACAGACACGCTTATACACACACACATATATATATATGCATATGTATGCATAGATACACGCTCATATGTACATGCTTACACACACGTATACAAAAATACACATACATATAAACACATATGAATACATATGAATACATATGAACACATATGCACAGATTCATGTGAGGAAATGAGTGCTTTTGTTTATACATTTAAATCATCATACATGAAACGAAGTCGAATAAGTATATACATACATATGTGTACAGGCTATGTGTTTGTGTGTGTGTGTGGTATATATGTATGTATGTATATATATATATATATATATATATATATATATATATATATATATATATATATATATATACGACCAAGCATACACATGTATGTTCGCCAAACATGTACGGAAACGTATGTTTACATTGTTTGGTGTATTCACAAACATAGTTAATTTAGTCAGCGTGTATATATATATATATATATATATATATATATATATATATATATATATATATATATATATATATATGTGTGTGTGTATATGTATATATATATATATATATATATATATATATATATATATATATGTACATTGCTGTAAACATGCTTACGTATTCATTATTATACTTGGTGTGTATGTGTATATAACTAGGTGGGAGGTTATTTGTATGTAGGTATAGGCACTGAAATATCTAATTAATTACAAATATTTGTATATACAATCATATAACAGCACGCATAAACACATACATCGTGTATGTATGTGTGTGTGTGTGTGTGTGTGTGTGTGTGTGTGTGTATAGTTCATTGCATATAAACACGTACTAAACTGTATATGTTTTGACAATTAGCTTAATGTGTTGAAACAGAAACCATAATATCGTTAAGGGGTCTTTTTAAGCATGCATACATACATACATACTTGTGATCACACACACATAATATATATATTATATATATATACATAGATGCTAATACACAAGTAAATATATATCTTTGTAGATATATATATATATATATATATATATATATATATATATATTCTCGTTTGTTTTATTTCTTAAGAATTTCGTATATTGCAAACTGTCAAAACATCTCGAAATACATCTGTAACCTGATCACTAACTTAGTGATGCGGTGAAAATGTCGAAGCTGTAATAACTTTTTGACACTTTCCACTTAACAATGCTTATACAGAATTAAAACAAAAGTAAATGTTACGTCTCTCTCTCTCTCTCTCTCTCTCTCTCTCTCTCTCTCTCTCTCTCTCTCTCTCTCTCTCTCTCTCTCTCTTTTCTGTCCCACCTCTCTCTCTATCAATTGTATCTGTCTGTCTGCTATCTAAGTACCTCTCTTCCTCCTTCCCTCCCTATGTATATCTATCCTCATATCTACATATATATGTGTGTGTCCTTCTGTAAAACACCTGTATGTCTGTATCTGTGCTTTTTACCTGTATGTATGTTTGTTTGTTCATTCTACAAAACTCATCTTTATTCATCCACACATGAGCCAATGAAATATTCAGAATTAAAAAGCACATACGTACACACATGCGCGCACACAGACACACAGACACACACACACGCACACACACGTATATATCCTGCATTACGGCCTAGCCAGCAAGAGAAAGCAGCTTCATATCTGACCTCTTCAATATCTGCAGCCAATTCCAACCCGCCGCCCCTCATCAATTTCTTTAATGTATTTTGGTCTCGAGACCACACAAACTGACAAATGAGCGTCTACATAATTGTTCGACCTCCCAGGTGAGGTGCCAAGTCTTCCTCAGCAACTTCACAATACTCTCTTTAAAATTAAGAAGCTATAAACATTATTATTATTATTATTATTATCATTGTTGTCGTTGTTAAGGAAGCGAGCTGGCAGAATCGTTACCACGCCGGACAAAATGCTTAGCAGCACGTTCTGAGTTCAAATTACGCAGAGATCGACTTTGCTTTTCATCCTTTTGGAGTCGATAAAATGTGTACCAGTTGAGCACTGGGTTCGATGTAATCGACTTAGCCTCTCACCTGAGATTGCTGGCCTTGTGCCAAAATTATTATTATTATTATTATTAATAATGTATTTTGGTATAAGATATTAAAAAAGTACCAGTTAAATACTGGGGTCGATGTAATCGATTTACACCTCCGCCCAAATTACTGGTCTTCTGCCAAAATTATTATTATTATTATTATTATTATTATATAAAATCGATAAATATTATGATATATGAACTGTATAAAAATGAGCAACATCTTAAATATTCCACGGAACTGCTGTCCATTCACAAAAAATAAACAAAACATAACATAACTGCTAAATTTCGCCGCCCCTCAAGCAAAATATTTTGAAAAATATACCTTCAACTCCAAATAATAACAATAATAATAGTAATAATAATAATAATAATAATAGTAATAGTAATAATAATAATAATAATAATTTGAAATTTTGGCAGAAGGCCAGTTATTTTTTGTGGGTGGGGTGGAGAGGTGTAAATCAATTACATCGACTCCAGTATTTAACGGGTACTTATTTTATATACTTCAAAGAAATGATCGGCAGAGTTCACTTCGGCTGGAATTGAACTCAGAATACAGGAATAAATGCAGATAATAATATTAATAAAACAACGCTCGCACACACACGCACACAACCTTTCTCTCCTTCAAGAACTTTCTAGATTGTCACCCAACCTACCCAATGACCTGCTAAATCTATCTCTTTGTCAACACCCCACCCAGTACATGTTTTAATATGTGAGCACAAGCTGGAACAGCTTCAGCACTCTTACAGCATGTTTGCAGCTCCCTCTTTGTCAAATATAACAAATTTTATTAACTATGCATAAATTTATAAAATCGTTAAATATTAAGTTAATATGCAACCTGTATAAGAATAGGATAACCACGTCATGAAACTGCCGACCGGGGGTTTCGTTTGTAGCGTTGTTCTGTATTTAAAAGAGCTGAGCTGATATTAAAAAAAAAAAAAAACTTTTTAAAACTTATTTCAGTCATTGGACTGTGGTCATGCTGGAGCACCACCCTGAAGGGTTTCAGAGAAACAAATCGATGCCAGTACTTCTTTTTTTTTTTAAAGTCTGGTACTTATTCTATCGGTCTGTTTTGCTGAACAGCAAAGTTACATGGACGTAAACAAAACTAAAGCAGTCGTCAAGCGTTGGGATGGAGGACACACACACACACACACACACACACACACACCCAATGAGTTTCACACATACATACATCACACATACATAGATCACACATACATATGTGTCACCCGTATGTACAATGAACTTCCACGCAGTTTCTATTTACCAAAATCACTCACAAGGTATTTGGTCGGCTCGAGGCTACACTTTCCCAAGGAGCTGCGCAGTCGGACTGAACCCGAAACCACGTGTTGCTAAGTGAGCTTCTTAACCACACAGCCATGCTACACACACACACACACACAGACAGAAATGTATGCATGTTTGTACGTATGTATGTATGTATGTATGTATGTATGCGTGTGTGCGCATGTATGCATGTGTGTGTGTGTGTGTGTATGTATGTATGTATGTATGTATGTATGTATGTATGTATGTATGTTTTCTCTGTGTATATTTTAGTTTCAAGATTAAGCAGTGTTGTTTACATCTTGCCTGGAACTCTGCCATTTTTTTTCTATGTTTCTGGAACAGTTGTTTTTTAATATTTCTTTATTTTTCTTCTGTTTCTGATAAATGTAATGTTTATATCGCTGCAGGTGGGCGGTTAGTTTGGCATTAACTCGGTAGAGCGCCACGTTAAACCCGTGTGCTTTCTGTTATTGTATTTCTTTGCTCTTCTGAATCAAATTCCATTTGTTATAAATTTACCATTTATTACAATTTATAATTTGATCCTTCTGCAAATTCTTAATTAGGGTAAAGAGTAAAGATCCCCTTCGGTCATGAATAACTATGGGATTACACCTAGAAAGACCAGCGGAAGCCCATGCATACCAGCCTCCCCTCTCCACGCCACCGATGTTATCCAAGGGAAAGGCAAAGGGGCCAATACAGCTTGGCACCAGTGACATCGCAACTCGTTTCTACAGATGAGTGAACTGGAGCAATGTGAAATAGTGTTTTGCTCAAGAACACAACACATAGTCCGGTCTGGGAATCGAACTCACGACCTCATGACTGTGAGCCCAACATTCTAACCACTGAGCCATGTGCCTTAATTAGTGTAATTAATTAGTTATTAAAGAAATTGTAGAATGATCATTAATCCTTCGTCTGTCCAAAGCATTTTCATAATTCATTTCCAAAACGTCCATGCTTGTTTTCAGACGTTTAGTTAGCCATCGTTTCATACATTCTTAATAATATGTCATCCATAAATGTAGTAACCATATCAGCAGGAATGTCCTTGGGAGCTAAACCGCCTTTTCTGCAGGTTCTTGATAACACCACAATGCCAAATTTTGTCCATATTCAAGAGAAGTCACTACTAGTTACTTTCGAAATCTTAGAACAATCAGATGTCAGTTTACTTTGAAAGAAGCAATGTAATTATTAATAAGAAGGGTTGAAATTAATGCATGCAAGATTTCAGAGTTCTGGCATCGCTCCTTCATAGTCACCCTACGAACTTTTCAACCCACCCTCCAAGAGATTTCCTTTCATAAGTCCCAAGTTATTTTGCTGGTTGGGGGACGGGAACAAGGAACGTGCATCATATATGATGCACAGACGCCAGTGAAATATGTTCTGTATATTACATGTGATAAACAGGACAGGCATGGGGTTAGTATAGAGATGGATGAGCTCTTTCATCCTCAACGAAGTAGGGGATCAATATTGGAAACTTGGTTTTCTTATTATGAATAGGAAAGAAGTTAGCCTGGTGCTAGTCACACCTTTCGGCTGTGAGAAAATGAAATGAAGTGGATCAGCCAGGAATCGAACCGGCGACCAGTTGCGTATCTCTTCCATGAACAATTTTTATTGTGTTTAAATAAGAACTTCTAATGATAGTTGTTTGTTGTTGATGTGTTAGCACCAGGTCAGCATTGATCAAGTAAACCTATGATCAAACATGTTCCAACCATGACTATCTCGTAGCTTCAGACATAATTTATTTCACACTACATTATGAAATATGCCCTTCTTATTATCTTCCAGAGAAAATGCTACTATTTCTAGCAGATCTGACGTCCTCTTTGTAGTGTCTGAGATGCAACTTGTTGATGGAATTGGCAGTAACGATAAAGGAACAGATTAAAGTTGGAATTAGAGCCACCGCAGTTCTTAGTTTATTGATTCAAGTGTTCTGGGTTCAAGTACTACCGAGGTCATCTTTAGTATCCATCTCATCATAGGGTCGATTAACTATACCAGTTATCGTAGTTTAATCTCAGGTCCACTCTGATCGAATAGAGGTGTTCCAGCCGTAACCATCCATTCTGTCTGTTTAGGATGTCTTGTACATTATATAATGTATCCTTTTCGGGTTTAAGACTTTAAGAAGGAATTCGAGGGAAATTTGGTTGATTAGTCTAGCAGAACGACTGGATGATTCCACGTTGATTTAAAAAAAGGATAATAGTAAAATAGGGAAATAAAGGATTCTACAGCAAATTGACAGCTTTTTGAGGTTACCAAAGAATGTCCCAGTTCGTTTGGTCCATAATGTAGCACCTTTTTTTACCACCTCTCATCCAAACAATCACCTTTAAAAAAAAAAAAAACCAAGGCGGGAACAATAACTGACACCGAACAATTTATTTTGTTTTAAGAACTGTTGAGGATTATTTGTGATTCTCGAGTTTAGTTATTTCTTCACCACATGCTTCTGTTAGGTCTTTGATTAACAGTTCCCTGTTTCCTTCGACAGTTGCTAAATCCTTCTCAGTTATTTTTCTGAAGTCTGATGTCATTTAGGTAGGACATCGTGGATCCTGTTACATGGTTACGACAAATCATATCTAATGGTACGATTTACGTTGCTATACAAGGTGCAGACATGAATCTATGTTGTACAGTCTGAAAGTTTGGACATGTTGCTGTCCCTCCACTGTCTGGTCTATTCCTGTATATTCTAGCGGTGGCTACAATAGGTGGGGACGGGTCAGGTGGACTCGGTCGAAATAAGACAGCTGTTGTTCCTCCGTACCTTTTTTGGTGGTGGCCATCCTAACACAGTATTTGAAGCCAGTTAGGTTTTTAATGTCGCAATTATTTCTGTGTCTATGTGGTTCTGTTGTTTTTCTTTTTTTTTTTGTTCGGATTGAGTGGAGAGCTTGTACTCTTAAGAGTAGAGCTCTGGAGTGTTACACATGCATCTGGGTGCTTGAAGGTGGTTTTCATGCAGTAACGGTGGGAGTTGAAGTTAGCTGTGGCCCCAAACAGTCTCCTTTGTATATCCAAGTGGTCCTTCATTCATAAGTCTTTTTTCTTTTACTTGTGTTTGTGGTCTGTGGGTATAGTCGGTGTCCAACCTGTTACGATGCGGAAGTTGTTATTTTGTGTTCTTCGTTGGTAGTCCAGGTAGCACTGCATGGCCCATGATAGATTTAATGCGTTGCTTTTAAACTATTGTTGTTGTTGCTGCTGTACCCGTTCATCAAATGTAGTATCTGCAACCATGGTTGTCTTCAGAGCATTGCATCTCCCGGTCAGGCAAAGCTATGCACTAAGGCCTATAGTATTCACTTACTAACAACAAACCACAAGATACATAAATTAACAATGTTAATATCAGTTCGAATGTGCTAAGACCACGTTCGGACTTGTAAACGAGCCATTCACCCTGTTTTGTCACCCCGTAACACAACATTAGCATCAGATCCCAAGACTTGTGGGACCCACGAGTAACTGTCCGGTGATGTACCCATGCCTTTAGACGCCACAACCTATGTACTTTCTTTACGATGACTTCTTTGTGTGTTGTAAATATTGTGTAGGGGTCATAAAAATCTGTCTTATCGCATGTATCATGAGTACCACAGGGATCCGTCCTCTCCCCGACTCGTTTCAACTAATATCTACATTACGTTTCCACAACTCTCCAAAATACAGACAACGTCGAAACTAGATGATAACACTCACATCCTCCTAACACGCAACCGCCTCAAACCCTCTTTAAAATCATTGGGAAACTTGGGTATCTCAATGTCAGACAACTAAATGTCACTCTATGTGCTCTCTCGATCTTCTAATAGCAGCAACTAAATCTCCTTCAAATCACACCCGACTGTCTCAAAGAAACGACGATGTGATCCTGGGTTGGGTAATGTAGCTCTGAGTTGACTCGACAGGGGGGATGGTCATGGCTGGGATGCATCTGATCATAGATCAGCTCCATCAGGGCTGACCTGATAACAACAGCAACAACAACAACAACAACGGTAGCGCCAACTAAACCAAACCAGGTCCTTTCTTAGCAGCAAAAAAGCAGAGAACATCAAATATAAACATCACAACTCAACAACAAAAATATACCACACAAACAGAAGACGAAATTCTGTAGAAGTGAGAGAAAGAGGGAGGGAGAGTGAGAATGGAAGGGAGTGAGGGAGTGAAGGAGCGTGTGTGTGTGTGTGTATGTTGGCACACGCCAGTGAGAGGAGAAGGAAAGGGGAAGAGAGAGAAAGTGAGAAAGAGATTTTCGAAATAAACATTAATTGCGTTTTAGTTTCTCAGATCTGTGTCTTGTTGCCTGCTCACAGCTGATGCAAACAGCCATATCTCTGTTGAAACGTCGGCCAACCTGCCATTCAACGAAAGTGGATAATAGCAGCAGCAGCAGCAGCAGTAGTAGTAGTATTACGGGGTTGGTGGTGGTAATCGTGGTGGGGATTTTTTTTTGCTGCATGGAATTTGATCTCGCTGCAAAAGGATTTGATGTTTGCAGAGAGGTTTGGTGCTGCACGATTTGGTTGTGCTTCAGAATGATAAGACGATTTGGGACTTAAGCGGGAAGCTAAGCAATCATATAAAAACTGGAAATGCACGCGCGTGCGATCACACAAACACACACACATACACCTTTTATCTTTTGCGCCTGTTTCAGTCATTGTACAGTGGCCATGCTGGGGCACTGCCTTGAAAAGTTTAGCCGAACTGGTACTTATACTAATTGGTCTCTTTTAAGTTATGGGGACATAAAAAAATCAACACTGGTTGTTGAGCAGTGGAAGAACACACACACACACACACACACACACACACACACACACACACACACACACACACACACACACACACACACACACACTCACTCACACACATACACACACACACACATATACGACAAGCTTCTACATAGTCTCCGTCATCCAAATTAATTCATAAAAGCATTAGTATATATATATATATATATATATATATATATGATTCTTAGACAAGAATGTTGTTGACAGTAACTTTGAAGTTTCGGCCAGCTAAACCATGTGTATATATATATATATATATATATATATATATATATATATATATATATATGATTCAGATGTAAAGATTTAAAGAGAGACCAATTCTTACCTCAAAAGCTTCTACAGAAATATATTTAAAAAATAGTGAAAGACGACGCTGATATCACGTGAAGACTAAACGGCCAATTTAGTGAGATAGTTGACCCCATTAAACTCTGGTTGCTCATTCTTTGCTTACTCGGAGTAAATTCACAGATAAGCTCAAATCGGTAGCTGTGCTCATTAGATAATAATATAGCGAAACTTGGGCATGAAAACGAAAAACGTGTGGTATTAGCTAGTAGTAAACACAGTGCATGACGTACTCAGTCACAACCAAATGGGACATGTTTTCAGTCCGAGGACAAGATCATGGCAAACTATCCAAATATAATAAAAATACTGGAAAGAATATGTCTCTAATTCATGAGACCTCGTCCTTTCAGACCAAAACATTGTTGGAAGCCTGTTGGAGAAGTCGTCAAAGTTCAAGGCTCTCAAAATGGTAACAAACAACATGTGAGAGTATGCAAAATATTTTTATACCGTGCTTAGAGGGTCATGAATAATAACACTGTGTAACAAAGTTTTTATTTTTAGTTTTTGTTTTTGTTCAGTTAGTGTTATCTCCTATTTGCTTCTAGCTAGACATTAAAGGAAATGACTACCATTCCCTTCAAACTTTCTGACCCGGACATCAATGTTTTGAAACTGACCTAATTTCCATTACATTTCAGACAGATTCAGCACTGAGTTGCTGAAGCAGAAATATCGTTAAAGCAAATATTCAGATCTACACCACAGATCTGCTTATCAGTTGCTTGACCTTAACCAGTTGAGCATGTCCCTTGGTGGCTGAAAATATGTGCATCTCTGATCACGAGCAGAAGTAGTAGAGGAGCATCATAGCCATGTGTTGAGAGGGATTCTTTGGGGTTTGAATAAATGTAAAGAAAAGCAAGGTTTCTAAGGGAAAGCAAATAGGAAATAACAATTACTACCCAAGGACAAAAATCATGTTCCACAGTGTAATTAAGACATTATGATAAAGTATCAGGAATGGTAATTAGAGCACTAGATATGATAATTAGGTTACTGGGTGTGATAATTGGTGTAATGGGTGTGATGAGTAGCTTAAAAATATACAAACAATAACAAGGCTCACAGCTTTAAGCGCGGTCTAAAACAGCTCGATTAGCTACGACTAGCTACACAAGACATTTTCAGTTTAGTAGCACTACCCAAACACTACCGTCTCTGTACACAACCCATGACTTATATCAGTGGTTCTCAACCATTTTCTATTATCTCTTGACCCTTTGATTACTATCTCATTCTGGTGGACCTCCATAGCCATTCAATGATGGATGACTAATTTTGCTGAAACTGCTTTCAAAATGTTTTTGTTTTTCACACTTTCACCCAAATCATAAAAGTAACGGGAAAAAAAATGCAAATAAAATAACAAGGTAAACATTTGCTACAACAAAACACTGTTACCATCGGACTAACTTCACTTACTATATGCTAAGAAACGAGTGGAAAGTTTCTCTGCCGCATCCTGTATGACACTAAAACTTCCACACACACACACACACACACACACTCACTAAAAGGATACCACACACACACCTATCTATCTCATACTCTGTACCAAGAACAACTTACACGTCACACTCTACACAGCTGGAAATCCTTTATGCTATGCATATCACATGCTCTACATACCCAGCATCTGACATAGAAACAAATAGCGTCAACACTGAATCACACAACATGCAGGAAATATGATCATCGTCGAATGAAATAACACAACTGCCATTACACACATACTGCACAACAGCACGAAAATCACTAAAATAGCATCAGAAACAACAAACTACTCCCTACGAAGAAAGTAAAACCTTGATGTAGAAGGCAAACGCAAATCTACAGAAACAATGCTGTATTGTTCACAGTTGAGGAAAAAACGGACAGGCGTTTGGTGGTAGAAAAACACAACTCGCGTAAATGTGTCGATAAACGTAATAATAATGATGGCCACTCTCGTTGATTTCTTTCGACGAATGAGTGTTTGAAGGAAAGGATTAAAAAATAAAAGAGAGGGAGAGAAAAAGTCAAAAACAACTTTAAAAATAAAAGAAGCGACGTCTGTTTGCGATGGATGCGTGAATGTAATTTGAGTCCAGGGATGGATTTTGCTGTGAAGACACCATGTCAGAAATTGGGCAAATGTGTCTGTTGATTGCGAGATATAATTTTTTATTGTTCTGTTCTTTCAAATTATTTTGATGCATCATGACATAAAATGACGGAAACTGAAAGAAGCCCGTTGTATGTATGTATTTATATGTGTGTGTGTACGTTTGTGCGTCTGTGTTTGTCCCCTTACCATCGCTTGACAATCGATGCTGGTGTGTTTATTTTCCCAGTAATTTAGCGGTTCGGCAAGAAGAGACCGATAGAATAAGTAGTAGGCTTATAAAGAATAACTCTTGGGGTCAATTTGTTCGACTAAAGGCGGTGCTCCAGCATGGCCGCAGTCATATGACTGACACAAATATGAAGAGTAACCTTAGACGATTTTCGAATCTTATTGGATTCTCATCAGAGGTATCTACATCATTTGACAAATCCCAGGGAAATAAGTAACCAATCTGCTTATCTACACAACAAATCCAGTATTTACAGAGAACTGGAGCTACTAATTAAACATACTGAAAGTGTTCGACACTTCCATTTTAATATAATCGTCCTGTCAATTGGAGTCTTAGTTCAGACAGTATCAAAGAATGATATTATAGGTGTAACTTATGAAGGACATAAACATGGCATATTTAGCGGTTTCTCCGTGCACACACACACATACATTATGTCATCGAGATTGTGTGGAAAAAGTTTATGTGAAGGATACAGACTGTGGTGCGAGCGTGTACGCATCGCTGCAAAACTCCATCTCAGCAAATATAATGTGTATCGGGTTCATTAGTCTAGTTAATTATATTTGCAGAAGACTACAGACAGGTGCTTTCTCTCCTCTCATTTTCCTCTCATAACTGACTCACATATGTTAAACAACCGTTTACACAAACACATACACACACACACACACACATGCATATATACTACATCTACACACATACACACACACACACACACGTATAGACGTATGCGTACACACACGTTTATATACACAAACATACGCCTCACACTCAGAGCACTACATATGTGCAAACAAAACAAAACCTCATTATGTAGAAGACGACTGTACGCACTGACAGATAAACGAATGCACACACACATAAAGTTACATTACCTATTACCATAGATACGAATGCTAGAGAGAGACAACGAGAGAGAGAGAGAGAGAGAGAGAGAGAGAGAGAGAGAGAGAGAGAGAGAGAGAGAGCGATAGAGATAGGGGTCTATGTAAAAATATCACGAGAGATCTTGTGCCATATTAAAGTACATACTCGTACATAGATGAACACACTTAGACAAACGTGCGCTGCAACGCTTCTCTGACAACACGGCAGTCATGCTCTGCCACCCATATAAAATACAAAGGTTCACAGATTAATATAAATATACCACTAGACAGCGGTCTAGGGCTGTATGTAAAGGATCCCCCACAGAACAGGCATCTTTATTTGCCAACGTCTCTTCAGGCATCAATTTACACCATCTATAAATAATACCACATCACAATCTATCAGCTCTTTTCTCCTTTTACTATATATATAGGTGTGTGTGTGTGTGTGTGTGTGTGTGTGTGTGTGTGTGTGTGTGTGTGTGTGTGTGTGTGTGTGTGTATGTGTGTGTGTGTGTGTGTGTGTGTGTGTGTGTGTAGCTAAACGAAGCAAAAATCTTTGAACGTGTTTGCCAGGTTTGTAAATTTTTAACAGAACATTAGTTCTCTAAAATAACACTGATTTCATAAAAGTGTTCTATTTCAATAGATTTAGAACTGCATTAGTAATAACAGCGTTTAAGAGGGCTATCTGGCTCTGAGCCTTATAACTATATCAAATCAATGAGAACTAAAAATACGTACTGGGTTTATATAAGTGCATTAGGTCTGATAGATTATAAAGTACACTAGGGTTGATCCAATAAACTAGACTAGATCTATATAGAGGTATACTCGGTGTATATAACTGCATCTAGGTGTATAAAAAGTATATACAAATATATAAATGTGTACACTAGTTGTTTTAAAATGTATATCTAAGTCTACAGCTTTGAAAATTCCTGGTCATTACTGATTCTGCCGACCTAACATAAAATGCGTAACCTTTCTGTTCTTATGCATAGTGTATCTAAGACTACATTACTTAGCGTGTCCATCTGTTTTTCTTTTTTGAGTGTTTGATTGTGACTTATGGGGAATTTGGATGGTTATTCTCGCTGGTGGCGCAACTGTGTATAGAGGTAACCCCCATTCACTTTGAAACTGTTCAAAAGTTAGATGTAGGATTTATAGGTTTCAAATTTTGGCACAAGGCCAGCAGCTTTGTGGAGGGGGTAAATTGATTACATCGACCCTAGTATTCAACTGGTCCTTATTTTATCGGCTCCGAAAGGATGAAAGGCAAAGTCGGGTTCGGCGGACTTTGTACTCAGAACGTGCAGACTGACCAAATGTCGCTAAGTATTTTGCTCGGTCTGCTAACGATTCTGTCGGCTCGCCGCATTAGTTAAGTGTATTGTTGGCCACAAATGTTGGGAAGACATGATAACAGAAGCAGGGAAGATTTCGTTTAGTTGGTAGATATAAAAATACCCCAACTCTAAACTCTGATCCCTTCCGAATCCCTAAGGAACAACAGGATCAATGATCAAACTGGTTTACGTATCGTCAACCGGGAAGGAGATAATTCTCTCTTTGGTCTGGAAGTTAGACTACCAAAAGGTAGCGTTTCTCGTGTGAAAGGATTGAACCTGTGGCTGCAAGCCAACGAAACACTCGTCAATCACGTATTAGTACTACTGCCTACAACTGACAGCAAATGAGCCTCTACGTCAGTCATATGATACTCTCTTCAAGAAGCGGGCTGCGGGAGACATGGTTCATCATCAGGTGGGCTGCGCTACAAAAAGATGTCAAGGTAGTATTTCGTTAGGCGTACCATTCAGAAATTCTTGCAGGCTACAGTTTGCCAACGCCTGCTCTACATGGTGGCTGTACACGCTAGAAGTAGCAGCCAAATCCCTCTCAAATAACACCCTGTTGCCTTAAAAAGGACACACTGTGTTGTTTAGGAGTAAACTTTTGCTGTTAAATAAAGAAGGAAGGGTAATGGCTTGAACGCTTTTGATGCTAGGTTTGCGAAAGGCAGGGTGGCCGGGAGTTAAATGGCAGTAGTGACAAGGAACTTATTTATCAAACTGATCTCTACTCAGAGATAATTGGACTCGTCACTTGAGCATTAAGCACTTTGGTCAGAGGTGCAATAAATTACTGTTCTCCCTCCCTCACCATCTTCAACTAACTGCCCAGTACCTAGTTGTTTCGGCTATCTATTATGAAGTAATGGAAGGTGGCGAGCTGGCAGAAACATTAGCACGCCGGGCAAAATGCTTAGCGGTATTTCGTCTGCCACTACGTTCTGAGTTCAAATTCCACCGGGGGTTGACTTTGCTTTTCATCATTTCGGGGCCGATAAATTAAGTACCAGTGAAGCACTGAGGTCGACGTAATCGACTAGCCCCTTATCCCCAAATTTCAGGCCTCTTGTGCCTGTAGTAGAAAGGATTATGAAGTAATGGTGATACCATTTAAACTCAAGTACGAAGCTGGCTGTAAGTGTTTCTATCATCGTCCTCAGGGCCGCAGGAGAACCTAAGATCAGCGCTGTTAATTGCATAGTGTTCCCACTATTTACACTGATCTGTTACACCAACTTACAGTCCCGACTTAAAGCTCGGATTGATCGGACACTGTCGCCCACGTATCCTGGACACCGACACGCAGTGCACTGCCGGCTGAAGAAACACAAGCAACTCTTTTGGATGTTATTTTTGCACCTATTGACTCTACCTGCTATGATACTCTCCTTACACAAATATCCCAGCTGTAGAAATGTGTACTAAACATTCATAAGTAGACATGGTTTCCCCCCACTATAACACCAAAGAATGACAACTATTTCTTTTGCTATCAAGTTACTATATCTATAAATACAATCACACTATATACATATCACCAAGGTATTCTTTTACAAAACCCTTTTATTTTTGCTTCTTTTTAACAATTTTTTTTCTTATGTATTGTTTGTTTCTGGAAATATTATTTTTATTACTCCTACCATTCCTCACACTCGTATATCTCTATTACCTTTTTCTTTTTTATATTTATTTTGCTCCAATTCCCTTTGGTTTCTATCGGGACGTATAATGACCTTGGGAAAAGCATGAACCTCATAACAACTCTTGTCCACGAAGGGAATATGATAACTTGCTTTGATCACAAAATATTCGTAATAGATTGCTTCTTGTACCAATTCTTGGTGGAAATAAATATTTATTTTTGCAGTCATCCATCTTATCTACAAATGGTTAACTGGAACCAATCAAATTTAATTTAATAAATCGCAAAGTCACTTTAATCCATTAAAAGTTCACGCTTAATGACCCCCCCCCCTCTCATTGCTCCTTTAATTGATGTCATTTTGATTAATTGTAATTTCTAGGTAAGTATGCTAGTATCCACTTAACTATTAGTTTTTTAGTCAGCAAGCGTCCCTTGGTATTTCTCTTCAGTCAATCATCAGATGTGTACACATGTTTCAGTGATATCACTGTTTCCGAAATGCAATTATTGAGTTTGCTTCAATGATATCGCTATGATATCGTTTATTTCACTGATATTAATATGTATTTAGGATAGACAGTTTCTGTGTTTAAGGCGGATTACTATTCATTTTAACACTATTACAATGACCTACTAGTAATAACACTTCTCTAAACTCTTATATTATTTTTTCTTATATTTGATTAGGGTAATCTTCCCCGAAATATTATAGAAGCATTTAACAACCTATGTCGAGTAATACAATACCTTTTCTTTGCTTTTATTTATTGGTGTCACCTTAGATATTTTATTTAACGGTTTTCTAAAAAGACGTATCTGTTATAATGTGTTTAGGTTCTACAATTACTGAGTTTCTAACTTGTGTTTAAGATGCAATAATAAAAAAAATAGGTCTTTAGTAAATAAAGTTATGGATTTTTTCTCATTCATATCAATAGGTGCATAAGTTAATGTTATAACGATTATAACAAAGAGAAATTTCCAAGTGAGTAGAGTTTGCATGTAAATTTCCTTCTATTGGTTGAAGCCAGTTCATTGGTACCACAAGAGTCAAAGAGGGAGTTGCTATATGATCACGTAATCTCTTAGATATAGCAACTGATCAGCTCATATCACATTCTACCGTTCTAAAAAAAATGAAAGACACCCTGGATAAAGTATATCTGAAGAAAGAAAGGAGAGGATTGGGACATGGGACGTTTTTGATAATAGGTCAGTTGGGTTAGGGTTAGGGTTAGGGTTAAACAACTAGGACGACCGATGCTACCAATGTTCTAGAGAAGAGCATAAACATCACCAAATCTCACTGACGTTCCCTATAAATATGTGGTCTTCTGCTGAAAAGTTCCTGGCTTTAAGGTTATCGCGAAAGGCCTGGTTGGGAGGCGCCAACCTTCTGAGTTCTTTTACAGGGCTAGGAAAAACTGAAGGACCGCTGTAATAAGAGTGTGAATCTGAGAGGGGAATATTTTGAATAAAATCATAATTAACTGATGCTCCTGTGTTTTCTTTTAACCAAACCCAGGAACTTTTCAGCTCCCTCTCGTAGTATGTAACGACAATACTTTGTATTTAGAGCATTGCTAAGTGTATTTCGTTACGTGTTTAGATATTACATTACACGTGTTTAGATTATAGAACTACTGTGCTATTTCACAACCAACCCATTTATTCAGGACACACCTAGCTTTATTTCGTTAAGTGATTAGACATTACCTTACACATCGTTTAGGATATAGAATTACGATGTGGTATTCCACAATAAGAGCATATATTCAGAGCATTGCTAACTTTATTTTACAACATGTTTACATATTGTATGTGTGTTTTTTTTTTTTTTTGATATTATCTACATAAATTTAGAATAAAATTCTTGTTGGAATGCCGTGATGGGTCTAGATTACGACAATAAAGTATTTCTTTCTGAAGCTGTCAATCTTTACATACATACATAATGCATACATACATACACACATACACACACATATATATAATTAACTCGTTTGATTCTATTGTGAGATGCTCTCCAGTCAGAGAAACGGGAGGGAAATCTGATATTTATTGATAAAACCATAACAAGATAAGGCTAACCACAAACGTATCTCGATCTTCTTCCATCAGTTATCAAAAATGCAACCATTATTTATGAAGTGATGATTAATCTAACAAAACAGTTAACGCTTTCCACCATCAATTTATTAGAGAGAGAAGAGAAGGAGATGGAGGTTAACTAATTCAAACTAAAGACATTATCAGTGCTGGGACATCTTTCATCATAAATCTTGAAACATCCTTAACGTTACCACAACAGTTTAGGTGTCTTAAATAAGCAAGCTTTGTACCACTTCCACGCGAGCTTACGCAATGAGACTATCTTCCCTGTTTCTGTCATTT
>NC_142952.1:10746173-10756173 GCF_046866305.1 Octopus bimaculoides
CACACACACACACACACACACACACACACACACACACACACACACACACACACACACACACACACACACACACACACACACACACACACACACACACACACACACACACACACACACACACACACACACACACACACACACACACACACACACACACACACACACACACACGCACACACACACACACACACACACACACACACACACACACAGAGAGAGCCATACTTCTGTTGCATACGACAGATTTTAATTGTTTTATTCGGCTGAACGGCTATTTGCAGCATCAGTGAATGTTTGACTGAATTTTTTCTTGGCATATGGTTGGCTGTGAGTATATGCTACTGACAAAGCTCATATAAGCAGAAATGCAACCAGCATTCTCACTTGCCACTGCTAAGACGATCTTCATCTGCTTTCGGTATATTTTGAGCTTTTTAAACAGCGCAGTATTTCCTATTTAAATGTTTGTTGATATACAATTGTAAAATTTAAAACGGTGGTTATAGAAATATTCTTTATAATGGATAAAAGTAATTCACCGGAACTTATAATTTGCCACTTTGTTTATGTATTAGGAAGTGTTAGCTAAGATATTTCACTGGAATATTACGTTAATATTGGTTTCAAATTTTGGCACAAGGCTTGCAATTTCGGGGGAGGGAGCAAGTCAATTACACTGACCCCGGTGCATAACTGATACTTATTTTATCGACCCTGAAAGGATGAAAGGCAGAATTTGAACTCAGAGCGTAAAGTCGAAAGAAATGACTTTAAGCATTTTGTCTTGCATGGTTACTGTTCTGCCAGCACGACGCCTCGTATTACGTTAATATCGAGGACAAAGTTATGTGAAAAATTCTCTTTGACAATTATTGTCAATTTTAGATATTACTAACACACACACACATTGACAAAAGTAAACACTCTTATGCGATTACTCCACCTCCTAGAAATAGCAGCCAGTTCACCTGCAAATCACCCAGAAACACATATAATGAACAAAACAGAACCTTGACTCGGAACATCGTTTATGGAGATGTTATCTGTGTAAGTATTGTAGAATGCATATACTAACGTTGCAGAATATGAAATAAAATATTAAAAAAGTATTTAGTTAAGCAATATTAAAATTTCATTAATTTACTCAATTAAAAATCGCCTGACACAATATCTATTTTCTGAAAATGCAAATACAGGTAAAGGTAATAAGTTTCTCACCATATTTGAAATGAGAAACCATTTAAATGAAAAACGTTTACCATCTTGCTATCGGCAATATCACAAATATCATTGAACTGTAATATAATATCAGAGATTAAAGACAAACACAAATTTCGCTTTGATATTTAGCTTTTAGTTTACATTGTGCGTGCGGTTAAGAAACTTGCTTTGCAACAATTTGGCTTCGGGTTCAATCCCATTGCACGGCACCTTGAGAATGTGTCTCCGACTACAGACCTTGGCCAATCGCAGACAATGCTTTGTGTGAGAGAATTTGGTTGACGGAAAGTAAGTGAAGGCCAGTCGTGTTTGTGTGTGTGTGTGTGTGGTTGTTCCACCTCTCAACTCTTGAAAACCGGTATTGGTTTGTTTACGGCCTAGTAACTTCGTAATTCAGCAAAAATGACTCATAGAATAAATACCAGACTGAAAATGAAAAATGGAATTCACATGTTTATCGAAGCCTTTCAAGGCGGTGTTCCTGCTGGGCCGCAAATCCTAAGTCTAAAATAAGTAAAAAGTATATGAAAAAGAAAAATGCCTGTGTGGTTAGGAGTTTGCTTTCAAACCACATGACTCCGGGTTCAGTCCCACTGCATGGCACCTTGGGCAAGTGTCTTCTACTATAGTCTTTGCCTGACCAAAATATTGTGAGTGAATTCGGTAGACGGAAACTGAAAGAAACCCACCGTATATATATATATATATATATATATATATATATATATATATATATATATATATATATATACATACACGTTTGTGTGTGTGTGTTTTTGCCTATATTTACGTCCCTCTAACTTAGCGGTTTGGCAAAAGAGGCCGATAGAATAAGTACCAGGCTTTCAAAAATACGTACTGGGATCAATTTATTCGACTAGAAATTCTTCAAGGTGGTGTTCCAGCATGGCCGCAGTCTAATGATTGAAACACGTAACGAATAAAAGATATAAACATTTATTTCTTAATCTCTATTGAAAAATTAAGACTAGTAAGAGTTACTTCCCCTGAAGCATATGTTTTAGAGTTGCGTCCCTTAATGTAGTCTACACGTAAGATATGTATTCGTCTATACATTCTCATTTGCACACACCCATACACACATACACATACGCGCACACACATACACATGCGCGCGCACGCACACACACACACACACACACACACACACACACACACTCTCTTTCTTTCACATACGCGCACAATCTGTTGTTTTATGGATGTCAAACATTGAACAACGGCCATGCTATAGCACAAGTACTTCGGGTGGAACTTAATTTTATCGATATCAACACCGAATGAATACAAAACGAAGAGAAAAAAAGAACATGAAAAAAAAAAAAAAACTTGTTAGCGTGCAAGGGACTGACCAAATTATTTAGTTTTCTGTCATTGCACCGATTTTGGACTTTCCAAGACACACACACACACACACACACACACACACACACATTATTCCAAGTACATCCAGTTGAGGTTCCTGAACTGAATACATGCATACAAACGCATTTACTTATGGAATACCCATAGAAACTTATACATAAGTAGTAATAAAATGGGCACACCTTCGCACGAGCGCAAGTTTGTCTCCCCCCCCCCCCCCACACGCATACTCATATTTATATAGACACGCACCAACCAATTCCGGTGACTGCAAAACCCAAGGCTTGCCTTGATTTAAATAAGAAGTTTACCACTTTAGAGATCGGTTTAAACTCTGCAATGGCAGTGATGAATGCCTAAATCCTAATGTAAAACATATATACACATGCAGTACCTATATACATTCACACATGCATGCATGTACATATGGTACTTATTTCTTTATTGCCCACAAGGGACTAAACATAGAGGGGCAAAGAAGGACAGACAAAGAGATTAAGTCGATTACATCGACCCCAGTGCGTAACTGGTAGTTATTTAATCGATCCCGAAAGGATGAAAGGCAAAGTCGACCTCGGCGGAATTTGAACTCAGAACGTAACGGCTGACGAAATACCGCTAAGCATTTCGCCCGGCGTGCTAACGTTTCTGCCAGCTCGCCCCTTTCTGCCACGTTTCTGCCACCTCGCACGTATACATGGTACTTACATATGTATATACGTACACATGCACACACATGCTTGCGTACACACACAATCAAGCGTCTACATACGTACATAAAAAAAGCATCATACATATGTACACACAAAGAGAAGCATACATATATACAAACATGCACACAAACAATACATACATGCTAGCCGACACATTCATATATACATACACACATGCTTGAAACAAAAGGAAATTTGGCCAGTTATAGAAGTGAGTTGGGCAGAAAATTGAAAGACTGCTTTCAAAATGGAGAAATAAAATATTTATGGAGAATTTCATGGAAAAACCAAACAATCCTTTATTCCATGATAATTCCAATTATAGTTAATCCCATTAATTATAATTGCAGTTGGAGTCGGCAAATTGCATAAATTTAAGCTCTGGGAAAATTTTTTAAAAATTAAGGGTTTGAAATATACAGGGTGTCCACAAAGTCTGGGTACATAGAGATTAACACACTTTAAGAAATTATTTCTTATATTTAACTGTTTATGTTACAATTTTATTTACTCCATGTACCCAGACTTTGTGGACACCCTAAAGAAACGAATTAGCTAAAATGTATGATCATTAAGCGGGACAGTAAAGATCTGTGAGACTTTTTAAAAGTTCAGTTTATAATTCTTTACCATTGTCGTTGTGTTGTTGTTGTTGCTATGATAGTTGTAGCGATAGAACTTTGTTTGTTTTGTAGACACCAGTTCGTTTTTTGTAGCATGAGGAATACAGATAGTTAAAACAACAAGATAACAAACGCAATTTCAAAGACTAACCACCAGTCCGGGCCCCTCACATTTATACATTCTTACATATGAAGGGATATTAAAACGGCTTAACTTGGAAAGGACATATCGTCCCCCGACTTTCATCTCACCATCACCATTACCACTACCATCAATACCACCACCACTACCACCAAAACACCAGCATCACCACCACCATCAACAACAGTACTAGCACCACTAGCAGGTCCATCACAACCAGCATCAGCACCATTTCCATCAACATCACCACTACCACCGCTACCACAACACCAGTATCACCAATACCACAACTATCGCCAACACCACCTCCAATACAACCAGCATCAGCACTATAACCATCATCACCACCACCATTTCCACCACCACGACCACCACCACTACCACCGCCGCCGCTACCAGCATCACCAATGCCATCACCACCCCAAATTGATCCAGTTTCTGGGATTTTCTCCAGGCTAAAGAGAAAGATAGAATCAAAGGCAACGAAATAAAGAATTTTCCCGTAAAATATTCAGAATATTCAACAGTCGAATGTAAAATTCTGTTCTTAATTACAAATTCCTCGTTTGCTACCGTTTACTGGGTTTATACACACGCTCACACAAAGACGAACACATACACACATATATACACAGACGAACACATACACACATACATACACAGACGAACACATACATACACACACTTATATACATACCTACATACATACATACATACATATATACATACATACATACACACACAGACGAACACACGTGTTCGTTGAAGGTTAATTAAACTGGAATAAACACACCTTTGTGCATATATGTGTTTGTTTACCTGTGTGTGTGTGTATATGCATATTATATACATACATGAATTTACATACATGTATGTATATAAATGTATTGTGTATGTTTCTCTCTCTCTCTCTACGTATGTGTGTGTGTGTGTATATATATATATATATATATATATATATATACCCACCCACATACACAGACACTTACGCACAACCATACATGCGTGTACATGTGTATAACACATGTATGTAAGCATGCATTATTTCGGAAGCAGGTTCTACTCGACATGAAATATTTGCGCGATTATGTCAGAGCTCAGCGCTTAGAAGAAGAAGAAGAAGAAGAAGAACGATAAAAAGAATAACAAACATTTAAAACTAAAAAAAGAACGAGAACCTTCTACAACATAAACATTATTCGCCTATTGTTTTCCGTTTGTTCTTCTTCCTCCTCCTACTCCGCCTCCTCATTATATCATTATTATTATTATTATTATTATTATTATTATTAGGTTAGACATCATTGTTCTGTTTATTTTAGTTTACCAAAAAGTCTTTTTCGACATTTAACTGTTCTTTTTTCGTTCATCATCATCATCATCTTCCTTCTTCTTCTTCTTCTTCTTCTTCTTCTTCTTCTTCTTCTTCTTCTTCCTCCTCCTCTATCGCCCACCTACCCGGCCCCACTATCCACCTTCTACCTGTTTATTTCTTGCTTTCTCGGATGTCTAATTTGGTTTTAGTAAAGGAACAACAACCACAATAATAATAATAATAATGATGATGATAATGATGATGATGATGATGATAAAACATTTATACGCCCGCGCAAATACGAACATACATATACACAAACTATATATATATTCCCATAATATATACATACCGTCATAACATCCCGTCTCCCGCCGCCACTATCACCACCACTGTCGATACAGCAGTTATCACCGCCACCGACACCACCAAGCAATTAAGGTTAAACATCAGCTGCAGCAGCAGTAGCAGCAACATACCAACAAGGAATCCTCATTGTGGTCAATTGTCCAGCAAGAAATAGTGGCAAAATCTTATAAAGGACATCAAAGACAGCAATAGGTTAACGCAGTAATTAGAGGTATCTAAGATGAAAGATGGGGTGGTCACGGTCGGCTTGGAGCGAAACAACAACGCTTCTTTCGTCTACCAGCACCTAAACCATTACCAATATTACTATTACATTGTCCGTCTTCAAGTTCTCAGTTCAAATTCCGCCGAGGTCGACATTGACTTTCATTCTTTCGAGGTCGATAAAATAAGAACCGGTTGAGCCCTAGGGTCGATGTAATCTACTTACCCTCTTCCCCGAAAATGTTAGCCTTGTGCCAAAATTTGAAATCGTTATTTATTGATTTTAAGTTATTGAATTTAACTCTAAATATTTTTGCAAAGATGAAACAATATCATTCTGTGTGTTTAAAAACTATTTGGAAGAACTTAGGGTCTCGCAACGAAACTCGTTTTTTACCTATATTTTCTATTATTCCTTTACCACTGATTCATTTTACCGAGTCATTTCTTTGGAAAGAAACACCTGCGATAAATGAGGATAGATAGATATATTATTACAATCAAAATGGCGATATTGTGACTACGTCTTATAGTGTTGTTATTGTTGTCCTCACCGGTTTCCACCTTAACTCAGCAATCCTCTCCCCTTCCATGGGCTTGCTACATGTCTTGCGACTCTTACACTTCTACATCTTACCTGTTCATTCATAATTTATTTACATTAATATCCGTCATACCCCTCCAGTTCTTCTACCCGTACCTGATTTTATCAACTATATTTACTACTAACACTAATCTTTCCTAATTAACCCACCGACCTACTTAACCACCCATGTACCTAAATTATGCGTAGTTACCTTCCTTTCATCTATCACTACTCTACCTATCTACCTGTCTTATTTCTTTATTGCCCACAAGGGGCTAAACATAGAGAGGGCAAACAAGGACAGACAAACGGATTAAGTCGATTACATCGACCCCAGTGAGTAACTGGTACTAAATTTATCGACCCCGAAAGGATGAAAGGCAACTTTATAAACTCACTCATCCGACTTCTTATTTATCTCTAATTAAACCATAATTTACTGATATTTAATCTAGCCTCTATCAAACTACATACTGGTATAGTAGGGTATTTGACTGTACAGATAACAAGATTGTTTTGCAACGATATTGTTGCAGGTTCAATCTCACAGAACCGTACCTTCGGTCGGTGGCGAGAGCAGTCATTGAGTTTGCCGCATCCCGACCAGGCCTCCAACCCTATACAGGCTTACACAGCAGACTCAAAAGGGCCAACCCCATAAAGGCGTCGTTAAGGGCAGACTTCCACCTCACCCTACCCAAGCTATGTTGCTGTCTTGGGCAAGGGTCCTCAACTAGAGAATCAGGTCGATCAAAGTTTTGAGAATGAAATTTGGTAGAAGGAACTTGTGTGGGATCCCGTTGAAGGCACCGTTCCTTTTCTTACGGAGTGGATTTAATTCCTTGTGCAGTTTAATACCAGCCTTTAGTCCTTGGTTGCTTTTAGCAGAAAACATACACACACACACACACACACACACACACACACACACACACACACACACACACACACACACACACACACACACACACACACACTGCTGCCAAGTTTCCGGTTAGGAAATAACTCTTTTGTCTCTCCCTACCTGTCTCGAGGGCCCTGAGAGAAACGTGACAGACGCTGTCCTTCCTAACTTTATCATCCTGTTTGGGGTGGCTGACTTTACTTACTTGTAATATTTTTTTTCAATGCACATTAGAACGGCAAGCTGGTAAAATGCCGGACGAAATGCTTAACGGCATTTTGTCCATCTTTTCGTTCCGAGTTCAAATTCACCGAAGTCGACTTTGTCTTTCATCCCTTCGGGGGTTGATAAAATAAGTACCAGTTGAGCGCTGGGGTCAATGTAATCGACTAGCCCCTTCCCCGAGATTACTGGCCTTGTGCCAAAATTTGAAACCAATATTTTTCAACACACCTATTTAAAACAAAACAATTTTATTGGCCCAAGAACCCCTAACAAGAGTAAATGAATACCCGCAAGGGGAAATGTTACACAATTGAATCCAGATACTAAGTATTCGGTGAAGAAAGACTGCTTCTGTTAATAATAATAATAATTTTTAAAATTAATTTTGGCATAAGGCCAGCAATTCTAGGGGAGGGGATAAGTCGATTAGATCGACTCTAGTACTTGACTCGTACTTACTTTATTGACCCCGAAAGGATGAAAGGCAAAGTTGACCGTGACAGGATTTGAACTCAGAAATTGAAGAGCTAGAATAAATACAGCAAGGCGTTAATAAAGCCAAAACTCTAACAATTCTGCCAATCCAGCCAACACACCTGCAAGATAGAGGAGGATGCAGCTTGGCCGATTACTGGACTGATACCTTTCTGTAAACCCAGGAAGAATCTTTTCTACTCTGGGTACAAGGCCCGAAATTTTTTGGGGAGGGGGTGCCAGTCAATTAGGTCGATCTCAGTACGCAACTGGTACTTAATTTATCGACCCTGAAAGGATGAAAGGCAAAGTCGACCTCTGCGGAAATTGCACTCATAAACCCAGGAAGAATGAAAAGCTAAGCTGACCTTGGTGGGATTTGAACTCAGAAAGTAAAAAGTCGAGGTAAATACCACATGGCATTTTATCCGATTCTACCGATTCTGTTAATCCACAACAACAACAACAGCGACAGTTGCTGTAAAATTCAAATCCTAAAGTTATACATTTGGGGCGAGAGTTGTTCAGTCGACTGTATCGATTCAGTTTTATTTTATAGACCCCAGAATAAGAAAAGTCAAAGCTGACTAAGGCGGGATTTGAAATCAAACCGTAATCAAACCGTAAAGTGACATAACTGAACAGTCATAGGCACAGACATGGCAGTGTGGTTAGGAAGCTAGCTTTGCAACAGCGTGGTTTCAGGTTCAGTCCCGCTGCGCAGTACTTTGGGCAACTGTCTTCAACTACAGCTGTGGGCTGACCATTGCCTTGTGAGTGAAATTTTGGAAATGGAAACTGTGTGGAAACCCATCGTGTGTGTGTGTGTGTGTGTGTGTGTGTGTGTGAGACCACTGCTTCACAACTGACGTTGGTTTGTTTACGTCCCCGTAACTTAATGGTTCGGCAAAAGGAATCAACGGAATAGTACCAGACATTGAGAAATAGAAAAAAATATATAATATAAAAGGTGTAAAAAAGAAATGCACAGTTCGACTAAACCCATCAAGGTGGTGCCCCAGCATGGCCACAGTTCAATGAGTGAAACAAATAAAAGAGCAAAGCATTGTATTTCGTCAGACCCTTTTCTGCTTTTCTATCCACCCTACCTCTTTTTGTTTTTGTTTAAATATTTTTCCTTCACCAAACAACAATACCAACTGTAGTACTGATACCCTGAACTTATCTTCCTAATTAGCTTCGCAGCTTCACTTCCTCCATTGTTTCTCTCACACACACATAACACAACCAACTAAAAAGCCCCACACACACATGTGCATATTATATACATACATGTATACATATGTATATATATATATATATACATACATATGTATATGTATATATGCATATATATACATATGATATGTATATATGCATATATATATATATATATATATATATATATATATATATATATATATATATATATATATATATGCATATATATATATATATATACTCATGTATATGTATATATATATATATATACTCATGTATGTATATATATATATATATACATATATGTTTACATATGTATGTGTACACACGTGTGTATACATGCACATACATACATACATGTGTGTATATACACACGTATATATATATACATATATGTATGTATGTATGTATGTATATATATATACATACATACATATGTGTATATATACACATACATATATACATATATAGGTATGTTGATGCAAAGAAGAAAAATAGAACTCAAAATATGAGTATATGTATATTTTTTATTAATATTTAGCAGAAGCAACAGAGTGACTCAAGGTCGAGGAGTTTCGCGCATTGGTATATATATATATATATATATATATATATACATA
>NC_142952.1:10761173-10763673 GCF_046866305.1 Octopus bimaculoides
TAATAATATAATTTATATATGCATATATACATACATATATGTAAATAATTACACACACACACACACACACACACACACACACACACACACATATATATATATATGCATATATGGATACAAGAAGTCACAAAATGTAAACAACATGAAATACGAAAACATGGAATACGAACTTTTTTTTGCGAACAACGAAAGAAACAAATGAGAAAAAACGACAAGTAACATAAAGAACGACCCTTCATCAGTTCTCAAAATGTGGAGTAGATAAACTGGAACCCTCGACGTCGTAAGCGACGGAGTGCCAACAACAACATTTCCGCGGAGATTTAAAGAGAACGAAATGAATTAGACTCCAGCAGAATTTGAACCGAAGACTTCTTAACAGAGGTTTCTTACGTAAGTAGAAGGTGTATGGCTTAGTGGTTAGCGTATTCGACTCGTGATGGTAACATCATCAGTTCGATTTCCGACGGCACGTTGTGTCCTCGAGCAAAACATTTTATTTTACATTGCTCCAGTCCACTCAGCTGACAAAAATTAGTAGTACCTATAATTCAAAAAGGACCAGCCTTGAAACATTCCGTATCACACTGAATCTCCCTGAGAACTATGTTAAGAGCACACGTGTCTGTGGAGTGCTCAGCCAGTTGCACGTTAATTTCAGGAGCAGGCTGTTCTGTTGATCAGATCAATTGAGATCCTTGTTGTCATAACTGATGAGGTGCCAGTTTTTACATGGCTACATATTTTGTTAGAGTCAGTTAAGTCTACCCCTATATATTAGATTAGCGGAGGTCATTTTATTAACCCCTGCAGTGATGGAGAAGCTAAAATAAATGCCTGCGGTTATTCCAGTGGTCGAGAGGCAAAATTAAATACTTGTGAAATATTTAAGCACGTCTTCAGGCGTTCCTGTTAAGTTAATTCTGGTGGCACTCCGTCGGTTACGACGACGAGTGTTCCAGTTGATCACAGCTTGCTCGTGAAATTAATGTGCAAGTGGCTGAGCACTCCACAGACACGTGTACCCTTAACGTAATTCTCGGGGAGATTCAGCGTGACACAGAGTGTGACAAGGCTGACCCTTTGAAATACAGGTACAACAGAAACAGGAAGTAAGAGTGAGAGAAAGTTGTGGTGGAAGAGTACAGCGGGATTCACCACCAACCACTACCGGAGCCTCGTAGAGCTTTAGGTGTTTTCGCTCAATAAACACTCACAACGCTCGGTCTGGGAATCGAAACCGCGATCCTAAGACCGCGAATCCGCTGCCCTAACCACTGGGCCATTGCGCTTCCACTAAGTCAATTCTAATAAGTATAATAATAATTATTATAGATATCGCTATATTTTGTTAAAACAATTGTCTTTCTCTCTTCCTGTTACATCGTTAGAGGACAAAACTCAAATAAGAACAACAACTACGAACAAAAATATTTATCTGAAAGGAAATTTGCTAACGGAAGCTGACATTAATGAAGTTTATGTTTGCTTTATCATCATGAATACAGTAATCCTTCACCATATCGCGGTTCACCTATCGCGGTTTATTATTTAAGCTTACGTCGATTCGTCTGTGGTGTTCTTTTGCATTTATAATAAAATGAATATATACAAATTATAAATATATGAAAAAAAAAAAAAATACACGCGCAGGAGTGGCTGTGTGGTAAGTAGCTTGCTTACCGACCACATGGTTCCGGGTTCAGTCCCACTGTGTGGCACTGTGTAGCCTCGGGCCGACCAAAGCCTTATGAGTAGATTTGGTAGACGGAAACTGAAAGAAGGCCGTCGAGCATATGTATATGTATATATATATATGTGTGTTTGTGTGTCTGTGTTCGTTCCCCTCACCCCAACATCGCTTGACAACCGATGGTGGTGTGTTTACGTCCCCGTAACTTAGCGGTTCGGCAAAAGAGACCGATAGAATAAGTACTAGGCTTACAAAGAATAAGTCCTGGGGGTCGATTTGCTCGACTAAAAGCGGTGCTCCAGCATGTCCGCAGTCAAATGACTGAAACAAGTAAGAGTAAAAGAGTCCAATACTGTTTCTACTTCGCGGATTTTCACCTATCGCGGGGCCTTTTGGAACGTAACACCCGCGATTGTCGAAGTATTACTGAACTTCTGTTTACTGATTTCTGACATAACATACATGATCTGCAAAGGTAAGGTAAAAGGAAAATAAACAGAGTTTGGGATGTCCATGCTTTGCTCAAGAACACCAGTTAAGGGAGTGATGGAAAAATTGAAACTACGATTTACTTCGTTATTGTCTCCTACACCGTAGTTACAACGTAGAAATAACTTTGCACTCTTAACTTCCCGAAATAGTTTTCCCCTTTTAGGGTTGTGGAACCCCTCCTTATGCCCCGGATGCTGTTTGTTTAGGAATACCGGAAGTTGAACTAAGAAAACACCAAACAGAAACAGAAATATATATATATATATATATATATATATATATATATATATATATATACAAAAGACACATTATAAG
>NC_142952.1:10768673-10781173 GCF_046866305.1 Octopus bimaculoides
CTTCCACGAAATTCCTGCTCCCTTAAAACGTAACGCTTCAGTTCCCGATCCTTAACATGACATTACGAGGTCACTCAGGGGTTAAACATTCCTGTGCGAACGAGAAAATATCTCCGAAGAAAGGCTCTCGTTCTTTATAATAAGGAATAAATATTTTGGCTGGAAACAAACAACACAAAGCAACACATATATATAAGACGAGGCGGTCGTAAGTGGAGGGTCATGAGATTGTGTGACGTTCATGTATTTCTCAAGGGTGTTAGGTAGTAGAGGTGAAGTGGAATATCTTCATCCAGAATTTGAAACTAAGGAAGACGAGGTGGAGGAGGAGGAGGAGTTGCAGACATCTCGCAGAAATCCTGCTTTCGGCTACTACTACTACTACTACTGCTACTGCTGCTGCTACTACTACTACTTATATATAGTTTATACCAATATAAAGTTTCTTCGTAACTCGGTGCAGAAGTGATGTGTGCGTGTGCGTGTGTGTTAGCATAAAGGTGATGGGTGATGGTGGTAGTGGTGGTAGTGGTAGTAGGTAGGCTGATAGAGAATGTATGAGCGAACGAGAGAGAGAGAAAGAAAGAGGGAAGAGAAATCAACACACACACACACACACATACGCACACACACGCGCTCGCGCTCGCGTGCGCAAAGACACGCCGAACGCATCATGCTCAGCGTGGGCACACGGCGGCTTACACAACAACACGTCTTTAAATGGTATCGCTTCTTAAGTTCTTCGTGGAGTCGGCGGCTGCTGTAAGATGAAGAGGGGGAGAGGAATGGAAGCTATGGCAACAACCAGGTGTTCTTCTCGTTGTTGCTGTTGTCGGTTCGCTATTCATGATAACGATGATAATGTTAATGGTGGTCAACATAGGGGAGGGATGGTGGTGAAGAAGCTGGTTGTGGTGGTGGTGGTGGTGGTGGTGGTGGTAGTTGTGATGGTGGCGGTGGAGGTGGTAGTGGTGGTGGTGGTGGTGGTGGAGTGTTGTTGCTACTGCGATTGTAGTGGTGTGTGATATTTTAATAGCAGAAATATCAGTGGTGAAAGCAACACATGTAGTAGTGCTGTGGTGCGATCCCTCGTTTATGTTGTAGTACCGCATACCTATACCGATGTGGTGGAGGCGTTGAGGTAGTAAGTCGTGGGTGTGGTGAGAGGAGGGTGGTAGTTGATGCTATTTAACTCTAGGTCGGCTCTAACTTAAAAAGTAAAAAAAAAAATTATGAAAACCGCTCCAGCAATGACCATCCAGTCGACTTTTTCTTTCCTTTTTTTTTTTCTTTCAAGATTGCCTTATTCTATGTCATTTGAAATGGCACGAAATTGATTTGAGAAAAGTTTACCTATTATTTCTAGCAACCATGTAGAGGTTCTTCTTTCACTGGTGGGTGTAGTGGTGGTGGGGAAAAAATCGATCTGCCACATGTTGGGCGGTGTAAACATGTGGCGAAGGGGTAGGAAAAATAAATTAAAAGGACTAGTGGAAGATTAAACACGGGTAACTAGAAACCACAGCCACTGCTACCACCACTAGAGGTGGTAATGGCGGTGATACTACTACTACTACTACTACTACTACTACTACTACGACTACTACTGCTGCTACTACTACTACTACTACTAGTTGCTGGTTAGGTAAAGTTTGTTGTTTTAAAACGTGCTCTAGTTTTATTTGGATGGCAGTGGTTAGCGGTAGTTTGTGTGTGTGTGTGTGTGTGTGTGTACGTGTGTGTGTGTGTGTGTGTGTGTGTGTGCGTGTACACAAAGAGATGATGGTAATCGAGTGGCAGCGATCAAGTGATGAGGAAGATCGACTTTCAAGATAAACATGGCGGGTGGTTAGCTAACTCGGAAGAACAAATAAACAGATGCACACAATAACAGTATCGTTTCATCCTCCCTCCCTCCGTCCCTCTCTCTCTTTCTTTCTTTCCCCACCTCTCTTTTACACACACACTCGTTCTCTCTATCTTCCCCCCGCCACACACGAGGGGGTGCTGAAAAGTTCCTGGCTTTAAGGGTATTGCGAAAGGCGTGGTTCTTTTACAGGGCTTAGAAAAACTGAAGGACCACTGCAATAAGTGTGTGAATCTGAGAGGGGATCATGTTGTATAAAATCATAATTAACTGATCCTCCTGTATTTTCTTTTACCCAAAACCAGGAACTTCTCAGCACCCCTCGTATGTATATATATGTCAATTTATATATCAAAACAATTTAACATTAAAATGAAGGGTTACGCAATATGTTTGTGGGGTACGTATTTATGAACAAAGGGAAAGGTTGCCAGTGACTTCGAAGTTTTGGTTCGTTCGCTTTCATCACTGTCTGATAGATAGTCCAATGAAGGTGAACGAGTTCAAACTTCGAAGTCACAACCAAAAAGTTACATGTAACAGGTTGTGTGTATGAAATAACTTCTTATTGGTAACTTGCTAAATCTCGTTGGTAGATCTGAAACTCTGGATATTTTCAAATATTTTATTGTATAGCATTCTTCGAGGACTTTTCAACTGCGAGACTGTTAGATGCGAAACAGTGGCTATATATTTATTAATAGCGTCAACAAATGCACTGCGTTCATTAATATCTATTATCGCCTATCTTGTGTCAATCAAAAGTTGCTTGCAATAGATCTCTTTTGTTATCATTTGGTTTGGGTTTAAAAGTTGAAAGTGGACTAAACCTTTCATATCCCACCAAACAGATAACAACACCTTACGTGGGTGAAGACCTTCTTTAGCCTGGGGTACCAGAGTTTCTCTTTTCCTTACCCACTGTCTTCGTCGCTTGACATTTTTATAGAGAACCCGTTTCTCGACACCAGTCACTATTCGGTCCAAAAAAGCTTCATTTGTGAGACGTGAGAGCAAAGAAGAGCACACATTCACTCTCTGCGCGCGATTAAACTCGGAAAGTTTTGAGGAACCCTTTGACCCAATTTGCAGACTTTTCCGACGGCACGCAGGTGTCAATGAATGGTTGAATGACCAAATCCAAGCTTCTCCCTAGTTTCTCAACAATTACGATGGGATTTTATTCAACCAGGGTTTGCAGGACGTCCTCGTCAAGCTCTACAGATCTTCCAGGACGAAGCCCGAGGCTGTAATTTCCGGTACGGAATTTTTGGAACCACCGTTGTCACTGCCTTACGGTTATTGTCCGATCCCCATATACTGCATTAATATTCCTCGCACTTTCTGTTATGTTGTTGCCTTTATTGAACTCATAAAGCAAAATAAGCCGAACATACTCCTCTGTCACTTCCATTATAGCTTTGAAACAATAACTGTTAAAATCGCAGCCTTTATAGCAAGTTGATGCAGGTAGTTTATCCCGCACCCCTCCGACTTTTTAATTCATGCAATTGGAAAAACCCGCTATATTTATGGGATAACCCAATATATATATATATATATATATATATATATATATATATATATATATATATATATACGGGGTGGAGGTGAAACACTTTGAAGTATCCCAGAGGAACTATCTCTCCGCCAGACTAAACTCTATCAATTGCCTGGTCCACCCACCAATTAGCAATCCAAAAGGAGATATACTTATATATATGTACGTGCACATATATATATATATATATATATGTATATATATATATATATATATATATATAAGATCTAAGAATCGAAGTGTAGGAAGAGAGTTAACTCCAAGCAAACCGTAGCAAATATAAAAAACAACTTCCAGGTACAATAATGGTTTATTGAGAAGGAAGGTTGTGGATGTTTTTTTTTTCTTTTCGAAGTACGATATATTGAAAAGAGTTCTTTTTATATTTCACAGTAGGCAACCAGGGTTGCCAGGTATGCGAATAAGAATACAAGAGTTACGGAATGGAGTAGGTAAGATCCGGACCACATATGTTTCATAGCGAGCGGAAACCTCGGAAGTGGTAGATATCCGAGCGACGGGACTCCATACCTCTTATATATATATATATATATATATATATATATATATATATATATATATATATATATATATAACTCCATACTTCTTATATATATATATATATATATATATATATATATATATATATATATATATATAACTCCATACTTCTTATATATATATATATATATATATATATATATATATATATATATATATATATAACTCCATACTTCTTATATATATATATATATATATATATATATATATATATATATATAACTCCATACTTCTTATATATATATATATATAACTCCATACTTCTTATATATATATATATATATATATATATATATATATATATATATATAACTTGTGCGCATGTGTCTGAATATATCTCGTTTATTAATTGTGTTACTGGCATCACCCCACTACCACCACCACCACCACCACCAAACTCCTGTTCCTCCCTTCCCTACACGTAATTATCCCCCCCCCCCTGACTGACTTTGTATCTCCACCCCCCTTCAACTCAGTATCCTCTCTCTCCACCCCCACCAATTCCCGATAACTCTGTTGCTCATTTCCTTTCATCTCGATAGCAATATTAGGCGTCTAAATGAGATAAACTGTAGAAGCAGCAGCAGTTGTTGTGGCTGCTGTGATGGTTGTATAGGCGCTGATAATGCAAAATTCAATGCTATTGTTGTTGTTGTTGTTGGTAGTGGTGGTTATATTGGTATTGACAGTGTTGACTTTAGTGCTGTTGTTGTTGTTGGTAGTGGTGGTTATATTGGTATTGACAGTGTTGACTTTAGTGCTGTTGTTGTTGGCGACGGTAACGTTTAGCCCCAGGTCAGTCCAGATAAAACAAACCAATGATCAAAACATATTCCAGCCATGAACACTTTCTATCAGACACAGTGTATCTAAGATCACATTATGCAATGTATTTTTCTTTTACAAAGGTAGAATGTGACTTTAGGAAGGTTCGGCTGCTATTTTTAGCAGTCTGAACGAGTCCGCAGAGGTTCCTTCTGTTGTTGTTGTTGCTGATAACATGATTCTTGTTTCTCTACCTATTGTTATTCTTGGCTTTGATTGAAAAATATAGCTATATTCTTGTTGCATTTTGGGCGGGTCATGCTGCCAATTAAAACATACATGCTGGTTGTATTTCCCTTCAGATTTATTATCAATTAATTAGATAATTAATTAACTGTTTTGTTAATGTTCTGTCGTCACAGTCTGTGACCTTATCAATGACGTTGTGCACTACAAACATCTCCTTCGCGATACCACACATTCCTCGTTGATTGCTCTTTTGTGAAATATATTATTTTCTTTAACCATTTAACCATACTGCACATAGACGTTATATTTTTAGTGAAGAGCCTATTCATTTGTTTTGATTCTAAGGTATTTCTGAAATATATTGGTAACGTAAAAAAAAAGTGAACTTACATATGTTCAAAATCGAATTATTGTGCAACATAGAACATAGTACTAATGTGGCATCGGGTAATGTGGCATCGGGTAATGTAGTGGAAGCACGCAATAAATATATGATTACTGAATAATAATAATAATAATAATAATAATAATAATAATAATAATAATAATCCTTTCTACTAAAGGCACAAGGTTTGAAATTTGGGGAAAGGGACAAGTCGATTACATCGATCCCAGTGTTTCACTGGTACTTATTTTATCGACCCTGAAAGGATGAAAGGATCAGTCGACCTCGGCGGAATTTGAATTCAGAACGTGAAGACGGACGAAAAGCCGCTAAGCATTTTGCCAGGTATTCTAATAGAATTATTAATAATAGAATTACTATTAATAATAATAATAATAATAATAATAATAATAATAATAATAATAATAATAATCTTTGCCCTAGGTGTCAGGAAGACAATCAGCAAGAAATGGAAACACAATTGAAAGATGTTAATGATAATGATAATAATTGTAATTTCTAATTTAGGCACAAGGCCAAGTATTTTGTGTGTAAGTTATTAATTGATTTGAGGATTAACTGATGCTTTATTTCATCGACCCCGGAGGAAAGAAAGGCAAAGTTAGCTTCTGTCATTCATCTCCGGTGCTAATTCCAATCATTGGCACAATCCCAGGAGCATTGAGACGAGGTGGAGAATCGTAGAATCGAATTTAAATAGCTAGCACCCTACCCTACCCCACTCCCGCCTTGCTATCTACGCTGCTGCAAAGGATAAAAGGTAAATTCGTTGTCCGGAGACATTTGGACTCAAATCAAATACAGACATGAAACGATTTAAATCATATTTTTCTATGAAAATGAATCCTTCCCTTTGCCAATTCTCGAAGACAGAACTAGTGCCATGCCATCGGTGCAGTTTGTCTTTGATTCTTGTTCGCTCAAGGTTAGTTAACCATTACGAAACAGCTGTATAATCAAGGAAGTTTCATTCGTGGTATTCCCGCCATTCTTGTCCTTCAGAAATAGCGAGGGAGAAGAATGGCGGGAATTGCTCTTCTTTATCTAACACGGCAGGGTGCGATTGGTAAAATTTGAGGAGTGACGTGATTTATTTCTAGCATATCCAGTTGTCACATAGACTTCAATAAAATTAAATCTTTCTTGTTCCTGACATTGCTCTTGCTGTTCAAGATTATAATAATTATCCATCTACTACTACTACTACTACTACTTCTACCACCACCACTACTACTACTACTTCTAGCACCACCACTACTACTACTACTTCTACCACCACCACTACTACTACTACTTCTACCACCACCACTACTACTACTACTACTACTACTACTACAACCACCACCACTACCACCACTACTACTACTACTACTTCTACCACTACCACCACCACCACCACTACTACTACTACTACTACTTCTACCACCACCACCACCACCACCATTACTACTACTACTTCTACCACTACCACCACCACTACTACTACTACTACTACTACGACAACCACCACCACCACCACCACCACTACTACTACTACTACTTCTACCACTACCACCACCACCACCATCACCACTACTACTACTACTTCTACCACCACCACCACCACTACTACTACTACTACTACTTCTACCACTACCACCACCACCACCACCACTACTACTACTTTTTCTTCTTGCTGCTGAAGTGGTTGTTATTGCCCTTGCTAGTCACGAGGTTATCCTCCATCTTCGTACTTTTGAGGTGACATTTGTCGTCATAACGTTATTACATTTCTACAGCTGTAGTTGTTTTTGAAATTGTTGCTTATGCTTTTGTTCTTGTTGCTGTTATCAGGCGTACAGCTATTGTTACACTGGCTAGTAGCTGCGAGTTGGTGGACCACAAGAGGTGCGTGTGTATGTGGAATGTGTGTGTGTGTTTCAGTGGAAGATGATTTCACACTTACAGTGGTCTTGGCAATATTTCTTCTCACGAAACCTGATATTCTTATGTTAATAGTAGCCACATGCTGTGCCTGGCATTTGTAGAGCACGCGCGCACATACACACACATATATATATACATACATAAGTATACACAGGTTTACAAGCATAAAAGGACACATACAAACACAAAAATTATGTGTATGTGGAGTGAGTTGAACGACAAAATGAGAAATATATGTGCGTGTGTTACACACAAAGCCGCACATATATATGGAGAAAAAAAAGACAAGAAGCTCTCAATGAAATATCTGTAATTTCATTTGTTTTTTCTTTACAGCTGTTTCCATAATTGAAGTGAAAACACCAATTATATAATTATTACAAAATTGTACTTATTAAAATGAATTTGATTAGGGAGTGCTTTCCAGCACATAAGCACTAATATTCTCTCTCTCTCTCTCTCTCTCTCTCTCTCTCTCTCTCTCTCTCTCTCTCTCTCTCTGTATGTATATATATGTGTATATATATATATATATACGCACGTATTCTCTACATCATCTCTCTTGCTATATATTATATATAGCGTGAGAGATGATGAGGATTATGATGTAGAGAACATTTTGTGCGACTGCGGTGAGTAGAGATTGTAACAGCGTTGATTCCCAAGTATAACTATTTCACTTCACTTTCCCTTCATTAAAGACCCACAAGAGCGATGAAAGACCTTCGTGTACCCAACCGACAAATATTCACAAGAGAACCAATATGTAGAGTATATATACGCACTCACACACATATACACGCGTACATGCACAAATACAAACAAATATACACAAAAATACATACACATACACTCATGATGGAAATCGACTCAAAGACATCAGGGTCGCCGAAAGTGCACATGGTGCCGCTGGAAATGCGGCACTATACAGGAACTGATTCCACAGAGGCGATTCTTAGTGAAGAATTGATAACATTCTCCGGAGCCCTGGCAGCGTCTCTGGACTCACTTTTTCTGCTTTTAATTGAACCCTAATAATTCTATGAGCACAGCTTCTCACCTAATTGGTTACACACTGAAGCTTACTGTTTGGGAGCCAGTTGAATATATATCCGCCAATACACATCCTAAATTAATTTTAAGATAATTCAACGCAATTAAGTGGGCCAGATTTGTTAATTAGCAACACATGTGTATGAAGAAAATAAAAAATCTATAACAGAACTAAGATATCGTTTGTACAGCGTCAAGCTGTCTTATTGGCCACAGGCAAAAACCACCAAAGCTAATACAAAGATAATTGGGTATTACAGGGTAAGAGATTATATTAGCTTCACTTACGAGGTTCTTGCTGGGAACAGTCCCTAGATGAGCTGCTTTTACCACAGCCGAAGTGCACAAGTTTACCAAACGCTTCTGCGTCACTTAAAACGCGCTCATTCAATATCTTGAGTACTTCTTATTTCTTTATTGCCCACAAGGGGGTAAACATAGAGGGGACAAACAAGGACAGACAAAGGGATTAAGTCGATTGCATCGACCCCAGTGCGTAATTGGTACTTAATTTATCGACCCCGAAAGGATGAAAGGCAAAGTCGACCTCGGCGGAATTTGAACTCAGAACGTAACGGCAGACGAAATACCGCTAAGCATTTCGTCCGGCGTGCTGACGTATCTGCCAGCTGGCCCCTTTGAGCTATCTTGAGTACTTCCATGATAGGTCTTGGCGTTGCCAATTTGGCGTAACTGAATAGATGCCGATGTTTCGACATTGATTATTTTAATGTCCCTTCTCTCACTGTTTACGTGGGAGACCATATTTCTCTGTGCATGAGTATTTGTGTCAATTATGTTCAATTGATAAATTCTAATCTCTCTCTCTCTCTCTCTCTCTCTCTGTATTCATGTATATATTTCTGCGAACGCGCATTTGTGACCAGTACCAAAGAGTACTGTCTCCCAAATAGGCTGAATATCCAGTCAGTCGCACCACATCGTCAGCGCCAAAATAGCAGCGCCCAATCGTCTCATTTTACTTCTAAGTCATTGTGCATTAGTGTTTTCAAAGGTTTTGTCTCTATGTTGGATTCATCAGTCTTTCTGAAACGTTTTGTTTTGTCCTCTTCAGTTCTTAGCAAACTTTATCATTAAGCCAGATGAGAGCAGGTGTTAATTTATTAAACGAATGTTCATCCGTTCTACGGCAAAGTTTACAGGTTAAGATGTTACAAGTAGCAAGCAAGACTGGTCTCGTACACACATATAGAAGAACATTATATATATATATATGCATCATATGTTATTCGACTTTTTCTATCCACGTCTTTATTTTTAATCCATAGCTCTATCAGCTTCGTGTTTCATTGTTCCAAAAAGATGTGTGTGTGTGTGTGTGTGTGTGTGTGTGTGTGTGTACGCGTTAGTGGTATTAACAAATGAAAGTAAAGAGTGCTCAAAACCATTAAATAGAGTATTCATTTAATTTATTCTGTTGAAATCAATACTGGCAACTACTGAAAAATTTCTTTGCGGGAGTGACAAAGAATGTTTCACGCACCATGCTGGAATGAACACACACACACACACACACACACACACACATTATAGATATACATATAGGTAAATATACAAAATATATTTATGAATATTATATGAACATAAATTTTATACCTGCATATATATATAAATTATATATACATACATGTATGTGTGTGTGCATGCTTATGCAAATGTACGCACTCTTTTACATACATACTCCGTGTTATCAAACTGTCTGTAATGTAAGAAGAAAGCTTTCTTACATCTCACTCTCTCTTCCTTTCTTTCTTTCTTTCTTTCTTTCTCTCTCTATCGCTTTCTCTGTCTCTCTCTCTCACACAAACACATACGCATACACACATACACACTTTAAATACTCTATAAGTTACCGAATGCCAAAATGGTTGCCGAATACCAAAGAAAGTGATCACGTGTGTTTAGATATCCTGTTACCAGACTACAACGGTAATTGTGGCTGGAACGCGGTGTGTGCAGCAAAACAGTTGCAACAAGCATTGAAACAAAGGGTGGGGGCTGGAAGAGCAATGGCGGTGGGGGTGGAAGATGATTTGTAGAAGTGAGAGAAGATCAGGTCTATGTGTGTGTGTGTGTGTGTGTGTATGAAAAGAGGAAAGATTGAGAAAAAGAAAAAGAAAACCGAGGGAGAGACATGTGAGTAGAGACGTTAGAGATATGTGCGTGTCTATATGTGTGTATATATATATATATATATATATATATATATATATATATATCCACCTCGCTCTAATTTGTCGACATCTCTCTCAGCACACACACACATACATACACTTCTCTAATTTCCCTACTCTCTAACTCAATATATATATATATATATATATATATATATATATATATATATATATATATATATATATATATATATATATATATATATATATATAATGCAGGCACACGCACACACAAAATGAGAGAGAAAGAGTGGGAGTTGGAGAAAGAAAAAGCAGTTAAGATGCAGTTATCGAAGATTATGATGCCAGAGAGAAATGATTAACTCTGGGCGTCTGAGAGTTTTTCCATTTTCGCAGCCAATTTATCGCTTCATATTAGGAATATTAGCAGAGGCACTTCTCATCTAACTCAACAGAATTTCATCTTCTTGTCAGTAGCTTTCAGAGGCAGACAGACCTAGAGATATACAGAGTTGTGATACAGTATGTGTGTGTGTGTGTATTGATTTATATATGTATATATTACACACACACACACACACACACCACAAACTGACTGATCAGACGTTTACCTTATGTGCATTAAATTAATTAATTGGCATTGGAGTGAATTACCACTTAATTAGCAATAACTACGAAATCTACACTCTGTATTGTGTGCTCCATCTCTCTCTATCTATCCACACACACACACACACATACACACACACACACACACACACACACACACACACAAATACATGCACAACCACATTCAATCATAGCTTAGTGGTTAAGCAGCTCGCTTTGCAACTACTTCGATTCAGTTTCAGTTCCACTATTCGGTATTTTGGGTAAAATGCTTCATATTATGTCCCCGGGCCGACCAATGCCCTGTGACTGAATTTGGCAAATGGAAACTATGTGGAAGCCCGCCGTATATATATATATATATATATATATATATATATATATATATATATATATATATATATATATATATATAAAGCAAAATAGGAATTAAATATGTCGAGGCGAATATCTCTTTAAGTAACCCGGTTAAATTGTCCAATTAAGACCACAGTAATCCATGTCGGTTGTTATTCAGTTCTTGTGACATGTCCACTTTGTGAATCTGAGGATCGAACACCAATCAAATAGAGTGTATTAATCACAAAGTATATTTGAAAAAAAACCCTCAAAGAATGAAGGATAACAAGAAAACAATTCTGTTGTTAAAAGATTTGTACCTGAACTACAGGTTTTTTGATGCTGGGAATCTAAATGACATCCATTTATTAGCATCACGTCAAGATTTTAAGATATTGGATCTATAGAATTTCATTGTTTTTTCAATAAAACATCTTATAAAGAACAAGGAACAACATACAGACATAAGCAGAAACTTCAAAACCAGACTATTTCCATAAAATTTCAACTGAAAAACTAGTAAAAATCTTAAAATTTCTAGACAAATTACGGCATTGTTTTTTTTGCCTAATTTCACACGAATTTGCATTTGTGTGTGTGTGTGTGTGTGTGTGTGTGTGTTTTATCCTTCGTCTTTTACTTGTTTCAGTCATTGGATTGCGGCCATCCTGGGGCATCGCCTTGAAGGATTTAGTCGAAGAAATCGATCCCAGGGCTTATTTTTAAATCTGACACTTATTCTATCGGTCTCTCTTGTCAAACTGCTAGGTTACGGAACGTAAACAAAACAACATCGGTTGATAAGCGGGTTGGCGGGTATGGAAGACAGACACATACACATATAAATGGCGTGTGCATGTACATTAATCCCTACACATTTTTTCTCTCCGTTCTTCTTTATTTTTTCGTTCTCACTCTATTTTTCTCTCTCAGTTCTTTCTGTCGACGTCCGTAGGCTCGAAACGTCAAAGATTTTTACCATTCTTCCCGAGCATCAAACTAATACGC